>NC_058416.1:39256641-39340141 GCF_002201575.2 Neomonachus schauinslandi | reverse complement strand
TGATCCCCAATTGATATCTTGCATTCCTAGCTCTGTCTGGGCATCTGCTTCTGGGAAGACTCAATGGACACACTGCATTAACCTTCACTTTGTTGTACTGGGAAGCTCACAGAGAGGACATGGAAAAACAAGAAATAAACCTACTTTTATAACTTTGCCTTTACTCATATTTTCCCCATTTATGCCAATATTTGACGTACTCTGAGACATTCCTTGCCTCCAATCCCTGGTTTTCAAGTTTCTGCTCTGGTTAGGCCACATGGACTCTTTCTGTGAGAGAATTTAGCATTTCTTGAAAGAACACTAACATTATGGGAAAATAGACATTAAAAAATGTACATTATTTAAAAGATAAACTTTCCCCTGACAACCAAGCAATTGTAAACTGTTACCAACTATTTTCCACTCTTCCTTGGAGTTCTCTGACACAGAACTGGTTCCTATCAAATATAAATGCTTATTCTCTAACTATAGCAGATTTAGGGAGGAAAGGCTGTGCTGGCAAATGTGAAAACAACTGAAACAAAGTTGGGATGGATTGACCTCAAATGAGCATCCCAGGGTTTTTTGAGTAGAGTGCTTGTTTTCTTTCTTTCTTTTTTTTTTTTTTTTTAAAGATTTTATTTATTTATTTGAGAGAGAGAATGAGAGAGAAAGCACATGAGAGGGGGGAGGGTCAGAGGCAGAAGCAGGCTCCCTGCCGAGCAGGGAGCCCGATGCGGGACTCGATCCCGGGACTCCAGGATCATGACCTGAGCCGAAGGCAGTCGCTTAACCAACTGAGCCACCCAGGCGCCCAGAGTGCTTGTTTTCAAGGCATCCTTACCATCCTTAACCCCTTAATGCCTTGTATGATTTCTGTATGGGAAAGCCTGTAAGATCAATTATTTTTCTTTCTTATTTTACTGATGAACAGAACCCTGCCGTGGGTTTTGGATCATGAGCCCATGACCTCAACAGAGACAGGCCAAGTAAGAAGAACACTGCACTGTGGGGCTAAAGCCTGGTTTCTTACTCTGGTTCAGCCATAACTCCATCTGTGACCTGGGCCAAGTCAACTTTTCGTGTTTTTTAGAGGCTCCCTTTCCATATGCATAGAATTGAGGGGCTGAAACCACAACTCACTTATGACCACTTTCAACTCTTAATGCCTAGAACTTATTAATTTAAAAGGAATAAGATCCACCTACATTCATCCTCCTGCACAATTTCTTCTCTAAAAAGCAAAACACTAAAACATCTTTGTTTTTTTAGACATTTGTTTGCCGTATTCAAACCCCTTCCCCTGCTTTGTGGGATGATCTCAACAAATTTAGAGGGATTGAGAAGACCAATTTCCAAATCATCTGGAGTAATTAATTCCAGTGGTTGGAGTTAATTATGATGAGGCAATTCATAAAGTATACAGTAGAAAAAAAGCTGCGATTGATGAGACTTCATCAGCAGTGGATTTTTTTCAAAGGCATTCTTCTGGCAATGCATTTCAAAGTTAAACATATGTGTGCTTCAATGGTGGGAAAATAGTTTATGAGGTTATCATTAGGTATGGGCATGAATTATGTGCAAATGGCCCGATGTATATTTTTGCAGATAAGAAACAGGCCTAATTGGTGTATAACATGGGAGAATTAATGACAATAACAGAGACCTCAACTCCATCATAGTTTTTATGTATAAACTATAGTATATTTACAAAAAAAATCCATTAGTAAAATGGCATGATATTATGAAATAATATTAATATCAATATGAAAAATTAACAGGAACATATTGAGTATAAAAATGATAATTTGGGAAGCACTCTCAAATTTGTATTATAAAAATAAAGAATTTGCAATAACGCAATAACAGACTATATTTCTGTTTCATGATTCTGATAATAAAGCACTTAGGTTCCACTTTCATGGTTTATGCTGTTATCAGAACCCCCTGATATAATTAGATGGCCTTATTTTAGATAATTACTCATATTTTCTTATTGCATAGCGAAAATCCCACTGGTAAAAAAAACCCTCTAGATCTTAAATCTAAGAGCTATGTTGCTAAAATGAAACATGAGAGCCCTGCAACCAAGTTCATCCACAATAAAGGAGCCAGGATTTTTGTAAGCCGATTGATAATGATAATATCTCTCCCTTGCATTTTTACATTTTTTTTATAGTTTACAAATTGATTTTACTTTTGTGATCTCTCTCATTCTGTTTTCTTAACACCCTGTGAGGTAGGTGCTATTATTCCCATTTCGTAGATGGAGAAGTTCATGTTAAGGAGTTATGGGCATATTAAATGTCAGAGCAGAGATTCAAACAGTTATCGTCCTACTCTAAAATGCCATTCTACTCACAACCTTGGAAATTACAAGAAAAACCATCCAATTAAGAACCATCACGTATATGGTGTGTATTGCAATATTATGTTGAAAAGCCGATTATTAAATTATTATTAAATCCATTCCTGACCCTTGGAGCTGGATGCCTGAGCTTTTTTATTTTTATTTTTACTAGTGAAGTATAATCAACATACAATGTTATATTAGTTTCAGGTGTACAACCCAGTGATTCGACAATTGCATATATTCTGCCACGCTCACCATGGTAAGTGTAGTCCACACCAGTCCCCCTACAACATGGATACGGTTACGGTTACTATTGAGTCTATTCCCTATGTGGTACTTGTCATCCCTGTGACTTATTAATGAAAGTTTGTAGGTCTTAATCCCCTTTCCCTCTTTCGCCCATTCCCTCCCTGCTCTGGCAACCAGGAGTTTGTTCTCAGTATTTATGAGTCTGTTTCTGTTTTGTTTGTTTGTTCATGAGGTTTAAACCAGGTTTTGTTGTTAACTGGCTTTGAATCCTTAGCCAAATAGCTTGCCCTCTCTGAAAGGAGGGGGCTGAAGTCTTTTTCTTGATCTAATGCACTTGACTCAAATTTTGTTAAACTAAAATTAATGCATTGCTGATTGATTGACCATGTCATTGTCATTTATGTAACCATATTGTAATGGTTATAGGAGGCAATCAATGGCTCAGAAAGTTTGCTTTTTAAGAACAAGCTAAGATAAGCTTGCATAAGATATTTCCTTTGAAAACTATTATATCTGAAGAGGGTTTTCCCTATCTTATATGAATAAGGCAAAACAGCCTATTTTTTTGCGGTAAGAAAAAAAAAAAAAAGAAAAAACGGAGATTAGCCTAAGAATGTCTTAATAACTTTCTTATTCTTTATTTAAGAACCACAGAAATGTTTTATTGTGAAGAGGAAAACAATCTCACCAGTCTTTTGATATTAATATAAGCACGTTTGCTCACATGTGCTAAATTTATAGAATTGCCTAAAAATGGTACATATGTATGTACTTGCCACTGAGAATGTGAATGGAGCTAAAAAATCAAAATAATTGTTAAAGTGCTGGTCACCCCTCATGAATGTATGAATTTGAAATAAATTTCAAAGTCTATCATAAATATAAACATTTGAATTTTGCTTTTGATTTTTGCGGCATTTCAGATAAGTTGTCAGTTAAGACATTGCTACTGTAATGATGTATTTCTGCTTAAGTTCCATACGTTTTTTTCTTATATAGTTATACAAGCCCTCCCCAACTTTGCCCTAAAAAAATCCGTGTCTTAGGGATAGCTATTGTTTATTATGGATCAGGAGTTTATGTGTATTATTTACTTTTGTCTTCTTAAAAACTTGCAACTGACATATTGTTACCTCATTTTTGCATATAAGGAAAACAAGCTCAGTAGTAAATCCAAGTATACCTGCTTCTCAAGACAGGTGGGTTTCTTTATCTACAAAGCCTTTAATCCAGTTTGTAGCCTATTGCTGTAACCTAGCCTAGTTCTAGATGTAGAAACATCTATGTGGTAGGAAATGTGAGTACTAGGGTGGTAGAAATTTCTACGTAGTGGTTTTTCTGGAGAATAGGAAAATTCTGGGAGTGTTCATGAGTGGTCCTCAGAAAGAATAATTTTCCCCCTAAGAAGACAATTTATTTTATGGTTGGGGACAGACATCCGTTTTCTAAACTGATGTGCCTTTCTGTTCGTTCATGTATTCTGTATCTCTGTCCATTGGCAGATACTTCTGGCCTTCCCTTCACCCCACAGAGCATGATCAATTTTTCATGGGAAGAGGCATGACCTAGGACACTTGCCTATTTTATATATAGAACTATAAAGATAACGACACCTTCCAGCAAATGAGGAAAGCTGTGAGCTGTGAATGCCTGTGTCTCCAACTAATTCACAGAATTCCCTCCAAGGGAGGGACTTATTTTGCATTTGAACTCCAAAACACCTTTCAAGATTGTTAAACTTAACACCAGCCTGAAAATCCCAGTCATGCTGGAGATCAATTAACGGCTTCTAGTGCTCTACTAGCTCCCCTTTAAGATGTTTGCATTTTAGAGTAAGTAATTTGGCCATTACCACATTTGCACCAAATAAAAACACATTATTATTTGGTATGCTAGGAAGTTCATTTTTAATACTCACATCCACTAGAAGCTTGCTCCTTTACTTTCTAACCTGACCTAATAGTCAGATATCATATTTTTTCCTCTTTATCAGTTTCAAATCTCAGCTTGTCTTCCTTTCTACACTTGTTTTATTTGATTTCATTCTTTCCATTACACAATCGCTTTCCTCATTCCCACATTGGGATTTAAATGCTCTGATACTCCTCTCTTACATATTTCGAGACAACTTTCTCATATTGCATCAAAATTCATTCCTTGACTACTTGATTACCTGATTATTTGCCATTAACTTTAATATTTTGAAATAATAATCTCTTATGACAACAATTGGTGTTCGTTGTAGAAGATTTATACAATTAGATAAGGGAAAAACAGAAAATAAGAAACACTGCAATATCATCAACCAGAAATAACCACTGTTGTGGTGTGTAGTTTTTCTTTATTTCCATGGATATCCTTATTTACAAATATTACAATAATGAATCATGCTGTATAAACTATTTTGTAACCTTTCCCCACAATATAACATGAATATATTTCTATCATCCTAGATATTATTTTTTAATCTCATTCGTAATGGTTTTATAATTTCCCATTATATGGATATACATAGTCTATTCAACCATTTCCCTCTTGTGGGGCTTGAGGATATTTCCATATTTTTGGCTATTTTAAACAAGCCTATGATAAACAACCTTCGTAAATAAATCTTTGCCATATCTATGATCATTTTCTTAGGGTGACTTCTTAAAGGAAGGATTATTGGGTCATAGCTTGTACACAGTTTTAAGATTACAAGAATGGGTATATTCTTCCAAAGTTTCGTCCAGCATAGTCGTACCAATTTATACTCATTAAGAGTGTTGATGGTTCCTGTATTACTATTGCTTCATCATCCCATAAATTTGCTAAGTAAAAACTCATTGATTCATTGATTGAATCAACATTTATTTCACTAGCTGAAAAAACAGAACTAAAAATTTTTCCTTGTCTATCTTTAGCTGTATGTGTGTGTGTGTCTGTGTGTGTGTGCATGTGTGTGTGCATGTATTTTATTGCCTGTTCATGTTTTTTGCTCATTTGTTTATTGGAATACATGTTCTTTTTAAAAAAGTAATTTGTAAGAACCCATTATATATTGAAGATAGTAAAAATTTAATGTCTTATATGTTATAAATACTTTTTCCAGCCTTTTCTAAAAAAGTCTTTCAATTATTTTGTTTTAAACAGTTCAAAAAATGTGTGGAGTTCATATTGTCTTTTGAAGTGTCTTTGATGTCACAGTTGTCGACACATTTCAACCTTAATATCATATACATTTTCAGCTATTGCACAGTTTCTAGTATTTTTTTATTTTTTTTTAAATTTAGATTTGCATTACTTAAAAGAGTGCAGGAACTAACAATAGATTAGGAAGGTAACAGAGGAAGAGACAAAGGAATCCCCCTTACCACCCTCCATCTCATAAGAGGATCAAGGCTGGTAAGTAGGGTTTGATGGTGGAGAGACATGACTTTAGAGAAGGTCAAGGTTAGAGACTCCCCTTGTGGAGTCAGATGGAGAGAAATGTCATCAACACTCAGAGAGGAAGTGCCAAGCTAGGGTGGTTAGAGCACTGCTTTGCCTGTTTCCCTGACTGAGGTTCAGTGCATGTATGTTGTCCATCAACAACATTCCTTTTAGGATCATCTCACATGCTCCAGATTTTGCTGAGTTGCATCCAAACTGAGTGTGAAGACTACACTTTTCAAAGGCATTCTTTTCCTCTTGGAAAAGAGAAAGATGCCTCATACCTAGAGGTGCAGAGTGGTATGGAAAGAAAAACAAGATGTCTCTGTGCCAGGGTAAAATCCACCCTGGACCATTTATTTGCAGTGTGTGTCCTCTTTAAACATCTTCTCAGGCAAGAACCTGATTGTGTTTTCAATGCCTGAAATGTGGTAGGCACTCTGTTTTCAATGAAACATATAAAAAATGGTGCATGAAGGAATTGTGTTGCTTTAATACCTATAGCCATGTGTTATTAATTAATCTTTGATGTCTCTTAGATAATCATGATGGAAATCAGTGGCTATTAAAATAGTATGCTATTTACTTATTTTTAAAAAAATAAGTATAACATTATAATTGAGACAGTGATATAATTTCAGTGCATCAGCTCAACCTCATAATGAGCAAAGATGAGCATATTACCTTAAACCAAATGGAAGAGGCCAGAAGAAAATAATAGTAATAAAAATATCAAATAATTATTGGATATTTACTATACCAAATATTATTTTATATGCTTTATGATTAATATGTCATTTTTCTTTACTACTATTATTTTGGTTCACTATTAGAACTACCAGTTTGCAGATGGGGAAATTGGAGTAAAAAAAGTTCAGAGAGGCATTATAAAATAAAAGGGAGTGAATCAGAATTTGTGCTTTATAAAAGTAATAGGAGGCCATCCGGACATAGAAATCAAAGTAAGTGGTATAATTCTATTCAATTACACTTTGTACTCAAGTATTTATTATCTGCTATGTGGCTAGAACTGTGCTTTGTAGTGAGCATGAGCCACGATTAGGCCATGATACAGAGGGACTTACGCCATGATTTCAAAGAGAACCACTGTCCTATACCATCATTTGATAATCAAAAGTTAATGCAGGACAAGTGTTTATTCCCATAATCAACAAGAAATTGTATATAGGAGTTTACAATCTATTTGTGGCAAGCATGTAAAACACACACAAACACACACACACACAGAGTTTCTTCTTGCAGAGTGCCAGTTACTGTTTAGTAAAAATTCAAACAAACAAACTCAAATCAATGGAATGGTACAGGAAAATCAGTAATGTGATAAGCATAAGGTACTGTACCAACATTAAATGTTCTCGGCCATCAGGCAAAAATGAGGTCAATGTTGGCTTTAATTTGGGGAAATGTTTAAGGGAAGGCTGGGTCTTTAGGGCCCTGGTGGGATTTTAGATATTTGAATAGCAGATAGAAGTTGAATGAAGCCCTCATCATGTTTACTCTTAGGAAGTTGGAGGGAGATTATTGTTCTAAACTGTCATGACTGATTTTAAATGAACAAGTACCCTCTTTCTTTATTTCTGCAAAGATGTCTAAAGTTTGATACTACACTTTAGCTAGAGATTGAATTTTGCTGCATATAATGGGAAAAAACCAGTAAAGAGTGGTTTAAATAAGTTATGGAGTTTATTTTCCCTCAGATAATGAGAATTCCAGAGGTGGCAGTCCAGTGCTGGTGAAGGGGCCCCCACATATCATCAGGGGCCAAAAATACCATCCTCATGGGGTGGCTTTATTTCAATACTTGAAAAAAGGCGGCTGGTTCACAAATGCTTGAGACAGGAAGAAAGGGAAGGATAAAGGGAAAAATCGCAAAGGGAACAATTCAGCTAAGACTGTCCTATTTAAAAAGGCTTACCCAGAATCCCTACCCAGAAAATTCTGTTCAAATATTACTGGCCAAGAGTGTGTAAGGGAACACCTCTCACTACAGGAAAGGCTGGGAATGTAAGTTTTTAGGTGGGCACGTGAGCACCCTCCACACAATGAGGGCTGTCTTAGTAAAGGAAGAAGGGGAGACTAGATATTGGATGGGCAAATAACGATCTCTGCTATTAATGGGGAGAAATTTGAGAATCACAATTCAAATAAAATATGAAGATTCTAAATAATACGTTGAGTAGAATTTTAATTATTTATTTCGTTACTTCATAGGGTTATCATGAGTGTTAAATGAGGGAATGCTCAAGAAATCCTAGCCACGATTGTTATTTATTATGAATACATTTAATTTAAATGAGGTAATGTCTACAAAGTGTTGGACAGAGCAAATGCTCCAGAGATATTAGCCATGATTCTTTGCTCTTATGAAAATGTTTCATTCTGTAATTCTTTACTTCTGCTTCATAAATGATATGAGTACAATGTTATGCAGAGGTTTTTATTTCTTACCTACCTAGTTATCACAGGTTTAATCTTCAGGAAGATGGCACTGCTTTCTAATCACGTAGCATAAAACATCATCTATGAAGAATGTTTTGGAAAGTTGTAGCAGGTGATACTATTTATCTGCCTTACTGGCATGCTCTGTTTTAGAAAAGGTTGATTCATGAAAGTTTGTTGGAGTCCAATTTGCTATAATGAACATCCAAAGTGTGTGAGATTATTTGAGAATACTTGGCTAATATTAACTGTCTTACATCGTGAAAGACATCAAAAAAGTAACGAATAAAGAAGAAAGCATACTTTGAAAAAACCAGTGGGATTTAGAATGATAGAATCATTGAATTTTAGAGCTGGAAGGATTTTAAAGGGGAAACTGAGATTTGGAGTGTATAGAGTGAATAAGTGAATAATAGCATTTATTACACCTTGTCTCATGAAGTCATATCAAGTAGAACATAAAAATCCCTTGCAAGAGATAGTGCTATGCTTTATTTTTTAATGTAATTGGCATTTTAACAGTTTAGCTGCAATCTCGACTATAACAATGAAAAGTATAGATAGTCTTTGTTAGGTAAATTGATAAAAAATAATGATATGATATCAATATAGGATATAAGATTGATTTTGTATTTGTTTCATCTCTGACTTTATGAGATTTTACTCCTTACTTTTCTTTCAATTAAACCAATAGCAGAGTGTTTACTTTCTTCTATTTCTTGGACCTACCTAGAGGTAAGAATCTGAGAGAAAAGTAAGACTAAGGAATAATTTCATTGTGACTTCATTTGAGAATCAATGGCACTTTGCAAATGGCTATGTGACATTAGCAGGTAATTTAACCCTTCCAAACTTTGGTTTTGCTAACCTTACATGGGGATAAGTGTAGGACCTACCATGTTGTGTTGTTGAAGCTTCCATGAGATAACATGTTTGAAGCATTACAGAATTTACACATGTGCATTCACTATTAGTATTATGAGTAGTAGTATTATGAGTATCATTACTGGCATCTGCCTGACACATACAAGAGATTTTGTTGAGTTGAAAAGCAATAGATTTGCCATGAAAAGTCCTCATGTTCTGTGAAAGTAGCCATTTTATTACTGTCTAATCTTTTAAAAAAAAATCCTCTTGACTTCAAGCACAATTGATCCCTTGAATCTATTTTTATGTGGGGATTCTCAATATGAGTGTTAGTAGAACACACTCTAATGGCATTCGTAAGAGCACTTACAAAGGACTACCTTAGCCTGCAGATCACAGATAAAAACAGCTGGAGCTAACATCTGTGCCTTACAAATCTTTCAAAGTCATAACAAAACCAGCCTGATTTCATACCACAGTATGAATTTCAACTCGTATATAGGAAAGATGCCTGGGAAACTCAACAACGCCAAGCATATAAGACGAAGGCCTGGTCGTTTAACTCCACGTTGGGAAGCTCTGATGAAAAGAGCCTAAAAAGAAATAAAGTGTGCACTTGACCATTCCCTAAGTAAGCATGAATTTCACCATTCTGGGTTGATATAATTTGGCAGATTTCTGCCCTTTTAATGATTCTCACCACTTTCAAATTGTTAAACGGGAGTATGTTTGAAATTGATTACTCTGATTTACAGTCCTAAAAGTAACAGGATGAATCAGAAGACCTAAAACAGGGTTCTCTTTCAAAAATGCATTTCGTCTTTAGTTCCTTTGGCCACCCTGTATTTGTTAATGAGTTCTTCTGCCAGTTAAAAGTCCCATGTGCCATGACAGGTTTTCCTGTATGATTTTCATTAAATGCTTTGGAATCCTGGGGCTTGAAAGAAATTATGTAAATATAAGTTTTTATTACTGTTTTGTTTTTATTACTTTTCTCCTCTGGTTTTTATTGCCTCATATAATACAGGTAAATATGGTGATCACACATTGAGACGGGGGTTTCTCTTCTAATGTCTTTGCTCTCATGCTTTGTATTCGATCCATGTTAATTTAATTATCATGATTTCTTAGGCAAAGAAAGGAATGTAGACTCCATGCTGTCTGCAACTACTTCAGTCATTCCTTTACTGCCCGTGACACCACGTGAGACCTGCAGATGCTAAACAATCTCTCCCTGCACCAGCTCAAACAAAAAATGTTAACCATATGCAACTCCAACCTGTTTATCCTTAAGCAATGCAAAGCCATGCAGTGATACAGACGGGCAGTGGGGGAGAGCGCAGAGCTGACACTTCATACAGGGTTGCTTTGTGAAAAGGCAGAGCCCAGAATCACAAGAATTTAGGGCACGGGTAGTTGAGCTGGGCTCACTTCTTCCACCTTTTCTTAACGATAAAAGTAAGGGCTCCTCTGAAATTCTATTCGTATGAGTAGAATTGATGAATTGCTACTTAAATATTAGCCCCTGAATTTCAGATTTGGAGTTGGAGGTACTTTTGTGGACGGTGGATTCTGAATGCCTAAATACTCTGAGACATGATCTATCAGCTCCTGGTAAGGACTGAGACTTTTTCATGAGGAAAAAAAATGGCAAATTTTAATTCATTTTAGCTCATATTTAATTTGAATGTAATTTTCTGTAGAACATTATTTTGGGGTGTAGATCTGAGATTTCTGAGTACTTCCTGGAAAAACCCCAGGAGATTATTAATTACAAGAAATTTAAAGGGCATGGGAAACAGAAATTAGAAAATAGGAAAAAATAGGAAAAAAGATTCAAAATGTAAATATTAGAATATAAAGTTATAATCTTAGTCTCTTTTTTCTTCAAAATAGGCTTATTTACTCACCTAATATTTCTCCCCCTTTGAACTGTAAAACAATATGATCATACTAAAGAGTATTTTTGGAAAAAGAAAACAACATTCCATGAATCCAACATGTTATTTCCATTTCTTTTTAAGACTATTCAAGTCTTGCATATTCTCTTTAAGACTTTGTTCCTCTATGAACCCCTTATCCTTAATATATCTATTACTTGAGGGACCCAAACGGATCTGGTAAGACAACCTTAGGGAATCTAAATATCTGGAACAAATAATCCTAAAATGCTAAAGACAGTGAATTAGATATCATAAGTCTGCATTTTAGTGAAATGAATTTGTACATTTTCTAGTTAAATCCAGGGTGTATTTGTGATCTATTTTCAGTCATCCTAAATGCTGTTATTTTTATAGAATATGGTGTATGAGTGCCAAAAAAATCTAAACTGAATAAATTTATACACCTCTGTCCAAAAAAAACCTCTGTCAGTCAGCACTATTTATTCATCTTTATGGCCCAAACCCTGAAAATGACAGACAGATGGAAGCAAAAATATAAAGAGAAGACATAGTTCTTATTTAGAAAAGAGAATCCATACCACAATATATACTCCTAGAATGTGGTGGTTAAAAACTCAGTTAGGGAGTCAGACTGTCTGGTTTAGAAAACCAGCCATCTCCATTCACTAATACTATAACCTTGGACAAGTTACATAACTTCTCTGAGAATCAGGTTTATAATTTGTAGAATTAGGATAATATTAGGATCTAATTCATTGGGTCAGTATAAGGACTAAATGAGCCAATGGATGTAAAAATGTCTAGCACAGAGCCAGACAGGCATGATATTATTGTTGTTATACTCAGTGTTTCACATTAAGTCACCACATTCACAATAGTGGGCAAAATATTTGATCACAGCTAAAATCCAAACTGGCAGCCAGCAACATATAGAGAGGTTTATAGGCTATGGCCAAATGAGGTTTATCCCGGCAATGCAAGGTTGGTTTACCACCTGAAAACCGATCAGTGTAATACATCTTAGTGGTAGAATACAGAACAAAACCTACATGATTATCTCAATAGATGCAGGAAAAGCATTTGACAAAATCCAACACCCTTTCATGATACAAACACTGAACTACCTAACAGTGTAAAGAACCTTCCTTAACCTGATAAAAAGGAACCTAGGAAAACCTAGGAAAAACCCATGGCTATTGTTACACTTCCAGTGACTGATAGTATGCTTTCCCTTAAAATCCAGAACAAGACCACAATATCTACTCTTACCACTTCAACATTGTACCTGGACGTACTAGATAGGGCAATTAGGCAAAAACAAGAATTAAAAGGCACAGAGATTTTTTGTTTTTTGTTTTAAAGAAAGAAGTAAAACTATTTTTGTTCATAGATGACATAATCTCATAGAGAAAATTCCAAGGAATCCACATCAAAAATATTAGAATAAATGAGTTCAGCAAAGTTGCAGGACAAAAGATCACTCTGCAAAAATCAATTGTATAACTATCTGAAAGCGAAGTTAAGAAAATAATTCCACTTATACTGTATCATAAATAATAAAATACTTAGGAAAAATTTTAAAAAAGAAGTGCAAGACTTGTACCCTGAAAACTGAAAAAATATTATTAAGATAAATAAAAGCAGACCTAAATAAATGAAAAGACATTCCATATTCATGGATTAGAAGGCAATATTGTTAAAATGGCAATACTCCCCAAACTGATCTACATACTCAACACAATCAAAATCCAAGCTGCCTTTTTTGGCAGCATTTGACAAGTGGATCTTAAAATTCATGTGACAACACAAGGGATTCAAAATAGAAAAAAAAGCAATCTTGAAAATCAAAAACAAAGTTAGAGGACTCACACGTCCTCATTTCAAAAGTTAATACAAAGCTGCAGTAACCAAGACAGTGTGGTACTGGCATAAGGATAGACATTTCGGGTGCCCGGGTGGCTCAGTCGTTAAGCATCTGCCTTCGGCTCAGGTCATGGTCCCAGGGTCCTGGGATCGAGCCCCGCATCGGGCTCCCTGCTCCGCGGGGAGGCTGCTTCTCCCTCTCCCACTCCCCCTTCTTGTGTTCCTGCTCTTGCTAGCTCTCTCTCTGTCAAATGAATAAATAAATAAAATCTTCCAAAAAAACAAAAAAAACAAAAAAGGGATAGACATATAGATTAATGGAACAGAATCCAAGAAATACCTGGATTTATAAAAAAGTCCGTGTAGACATTTCTTCAAAAAAGATATACAAATGGCCAATAAGCACATGAAGAGATGCTCAACATAATTATTCATTAGGGAAATGCAAATAAAAATCATAAGATGCCACTTCACATCCACTAGGATAGCTTAAAAACAAGATAATAAAAAGTGTTGGTGAGGATATGGAGAAACTGGAGCCCCAATACACTGATGGTATTGTAAAATGGTGCAGCCATTTCAAAAAACTGTTTGGCATTTTCTCAATAGTTTAAAATTCTGCCTTGCTATTTCACTCTTTGGAGTATACCCCAGAGAAATGAAAACTTATATCTACAAAAATACCTGTACATGAATGTTCATAAAAGCATTTATAATAGCCCACAATAGAAGGAATCCAAATGTTCTTCAACTGATGAATAAAGAAAAAGAGATGTATTTGTTTAATATAGCCATACAGTGGAATATTGCTGGTGACAGAAAGGAATGAGATATTGATCCACACTACAACATGGATAAACCTTGAAAACATACTAAGTGAGAGAAGTCAGACACAAAAGACCAAATATTGTGTGATTCCGTTTATATGAAATGTCCAGAATAGGCAAATCCACAGAGACAGGAAGTAGATTAGTGGTTGCCAGCAGCCATGGGAAGGGAGAAAGGAGAGTGACTGCTATGGGGTATGAGGTTTCTTTTTGAGATGATAAAAATGTCCTAAAATTAGGACTCTGAATATACTAAAAACCCCTAAATTGTATACTTTAATAGGGTCAATTTTATTTTATGTGAATTATATCTCAATAAAGCTGTTATAAAATTTAAAGAAATGATCATAAGCTTTCCATTTTTTTTGCCTTTGTCCTATTTTATTTTTTCCAAGAGTTTTTGTTCAGCCTGCAGAGTCCTGGGGAAATCTCCAGTGACTACTCCTTAAGAGTAGTGTAACATCCTCCAGTGAATTCATTCCCAAGAGCCAACAGTTTCATTTGGCTTCTGAAATTTATCAAGGCAACCTGTCAGTGTTATTGCTTATTCTGCTTAATCACAGATCTAAGGGCATGCTGAGATTTACCATATTAGTGTTTTTGTTTTTTAAAACAATCTGTGGTCAGAGAAAAAAAATCCAGGAGGAAATCTTTCTTTTGATGGTAAGTTCTTAGCATGGACACTCAGTACGTTGAACTTCAGGAAACATAGGCTAGGCTGACCAAAGCAGGAAATAGGATTCATGGGGGCCCCTATATTATATAATTATATAAATAAAATAAACATTGCTATCAGAATGTTTATTTAACTTACTTTAACATGCCTTTTTAGAACTAAGGAGATTAATACTAATGAGGCTAAAACATTAACTAAAAGCACTACCCCACAAGAAAAAAGCTCTATTATTTTATAGAACGAAAAGGAGAGTTCTTCATATAGACCAGGTAAACTATTTCCCTGATACTACGAATTAGCTCTAATTCAGTAATTGATGGATCAATAACTTATACTGTAATCATTGTTACAGAATACTTTCATTATACTCACTACATGCAAATAAATGTTTATAAGTAACTGCTCCGTTATTCATTATTTAATCCAAAAACCAAATCAAAACAGGATATTCTCAGATTTGTAATTTGTCAGCAAGAAAGTCTTAGAAAAAAATTTTAGAATGGTTAAAAATAAAAATTACAGGTATAAATCAGAGAAGGTTGTGTGATCCTACCATTTCCTCTCCCTCTAGGTCACTTCTAAAAAGAATAAAAGGATAAAATAGACTTGTTAGAGCAAAGATAAAAGGACAGAAGATAGTAGCAGATGAGGGAGGGATTTTAATATATTTTGGAAAATGACATTTGATGGGGTCATAAGTATGGAGAAAGCTAAAATCTAAAGGTCTTGCAATGGTGAATAGTAACAAAAAGTGAGCTGGTTTGCACCTGTGAACCTCTAATTACTTGGTATTTGGAGTTCTCAGTCTAATGCAGGGCAGGGTTGAAGATAGTACTGAAAATCAGGGATGGTCAGAAATACATTAATACACACACATGAAATACATTAACAATGTCAGATGCCAGGAGTCCCTTCTTACCCAGTAGAATCAACTTCCTTCATCTTCCCTTTGGCCAGGTGGAAGACTTTGAGCTACTCCTTGAATAAATTGGCAGGAAGCTTCAGGATTCAAAAACTTTGCTTGCCAATCAACAACTTTGTCTAATGACACAGAACGTTCAAACACACTTTACTAACATGAATCTTAAGCGTAAACAGAAAGTGAGATAAGTGTAACCCTATTTTTGGTGAAAGTCTAAAAGATAAATTTGACAAATAAAACAAAAAAGTAAACTTGAAACAAGCAATAGAGATAATGCTGGGAACAGAAGAAAATACTAAAAATCAACCAACCAACCAATTAAACTCTACCACCACCACCACCCTCACCATCACCACCAAAAAAATAAAAAACAAAACTATCCAATAAATATCCTCAGACATAAAAAGGAAGAGAAGTATCTATAAGACGAGAGGTAACATATTCAGAAGACGAGTTAAAGATAAAATTATCTTCAAAGGTAGGATAAAAAGATCAAGAATGGGGAGTGCCTGGGTGGCTCAGTTGGTTAGGCGCCTGACTTTTTATTTCAGCTCAGGTCATGATTTCAGGGTCATAGGATGGAGCCCCACGTTGGGCTCTATGCTCCTTACACAGTCTGCTTGTCCCTCTCCCTCGGCTTCTCCCCCCTGCTTGTGTGTGCTCTCTCTTTCAAATAAATAAATAAATAAATAAATAAATAAAATCTTTAAAAAAAAGAAATCAAGAATGGGAAAATATGAGAAAAACATCTCTCTATATAAAGGATCAATCCAAAAGATCTAACACCCTATCTATAGGACTTCTAAAAAAGATGGCAGACAAAAGAGAATGAAGTAATTGATTAATGAAAAGACAATTTCTCCCTCCTGAAGAGCATGAAATTCGAGATTCAAAGCACTCAGCACAATGAACTGAAATGAAATGACAAAGCACTGGGAATGGCAGACCCCTGGGGGTAGAAAGACTTCAAATTCTTTGCATAGCATCATTTTCAATCAAGAATTCTCTACTTAATCATATCATCAATCCAGAGCTTGAACATGGAATAAAGCTGTTTCTTGTGCATCTCCTGTGTACCTTGTTTAAAAATTAATTAATTAATTAATTTTAAAGAAACACATATTATTAGAGGATATGCTGTGGCAGAATCAAGAAACGAAGAAAAGGAAGATGAGGGTCTAGGGACACACATAAAAAAATGTACATTTAATGAAGGCTGGGAAGGGAAATCCCAGGATGCTTTCTTTGTCATAGGCCTAAAGAGAGATCAGTCTTGGCATGAAGAAGAAAAACTTAAGTTTCTAGGAAGAAAATTCCCAGAAAAAAAAGCGGGGCAGGTGAAAAAGGGATTGCTAGAGTTTCAGTTATGTTTGAGCATTTGAAAAAAATACATAACTAGTTTTAAGGAGAAGTGGGGGGGGGGGCAAGTCTTCATTAAACCTCATTTAGTATTATTATTGGATTAAAATTTATAATAATCCCTAAGGATTTTGGGACAATGCAAAAATAAAAGCTCATACAAAGTCTAAAAACAGTCATGAAGAAAAATTTAATTTGCAAGGCTACATAGAATTGTGGTGAAAAAAAGATAACAGATCAGACCCATTTCTTTTCAAGCTGACCATGACCTTTTAATCTGATACATATGTGAGCGGTCTTACTTTCCTGGCTGTACTTAACAGACCCTGGCCACATAAGAAACAGAGGAAAAAGATCCATAATAACCAAAGGATGGCCATAGGGTTTTTTGTTGTTGTTGTTGTTGTTTTTTTCAAGCCCTAGTTCTATGACAGTATTTTAAGCCAAGATCATCTCAAAAACTTTCAACGGCTTCCCTTCCCAGGCTGTCCCTGTTACCTCAGGATCTTATATTCGGCTATAATCCCTCTCCCTTGCTTACTCTGCTCCAGTGACCTCCTTGCTGAGTCTCAAAAGCACCATGCCTGCTACTGCCTCAGGGCCTTTGCACTTGCCATATTTGTCTGTTTTATTTAGTGTTATGTTCCTACTATAGTGTCTGCTACATAATAGGCACTCTATACATATTTGTTGAATGAATGATGGTGAGTCCCCCTGCCCCCTTTTATCAAGAAGAGACAGTAAAGTATCCACCCAAAGTTTGTTTGGCATCTACTCAATTTAATATTAAGAAATTTCTGTTAACTCGTCTGAAGAAATTGAAGGGAAAGATATAGAATGTTGCATGAATCTATCCTTATAAAAGCTACCACAAAATGGCTTTAATTAAAAATAAAGTTGACAAGTGATTAGTCTACATTATGTTTTTTGTTTTTGTTTTTGTTTTTTTAGTTTACATCACATTTCTTTTTTCAGTTTTGAGAATGACATTACAAACTGGGTAGGACACTTTAGTTCAGTTTTGGCAAATGCTTCTAACAGTAATCATTATACAAATGTGACTCTTCTTTATTGCTGATAATTTTAGATGTATTCTGATACATGTAAACCAATATTTTAAGACACACACAAAATACTGAATGTAACCATAGCATTAACCTTTCTAATTAAAAAAAATGTCTCCATTAACATTCTTTCAGTGTTTCATTTTTTCTGGTTATGGTTTTAATCTCTGATGTGTAATTTCTTTTACCAGTTAATATATATGATGGTTAAATAAATATTAGACAAAAATAGTGACACCCCTTTTCGCATTAACAACTATTGAATCGAGGATGTTAATATGGTTTTTCTATACTTGATGGGCTACACAGCCTTAAATTCAATAGTTCAATAATGCAACATAACGAAAATAAGAACACTTACGTTCCATATCTGGAAGTCCAAAGATTGAGACAATCTTGATCCAACCTTGGGGTTGGATCAGTGATATCATTAGAACCAAGATTTCTTCCATCTTTCTGCTCTACCATTCTCAGCATAAAATGCTTTTCTCATTAAGATAATAGATTCAAACCTGCAAAGTATCCTAATACCACTTCCTTTCAACTAGTGTAAGAAATTTCTTCTGTCCCATGTAGTTTCCTCCTAATTAGAGTTGTACCTGGACAAGCAGCCCTTCCAAGTACTAGTAAGTGAGCCTCCCCAGAGTGGAATTCACCAGGAGGCAGCTTACAGACAGGTGGAGAGCATGTGTGGTAGATTTAGGCTGCCGGGGTTCAAATACTGGACCTGGATCTACCTACTCATTAACCATGTTATCTTGAGTAATTAACTTGTCTGTGTCAAAGTTTCCTTATTTGTATAAAGAAAGGTAAGAGGACCTTGTTCAAATACATGGGAAGTGTTTAAAACTGTGTGTCATATGGTAAGTGCTCAATGAATGGGAGCTCTCATTATTATCTCCCAGTTATGATAGATCTCCCAAGTTCAACATCAAATCAAGAATTGGCTGTTATCTAGACAATACAGACAAGAGTTCAGGCCCAAATCATTACTTCTTTGATTATCTGGAGCTTTTAGGAATTAGGTATTTCATTTGTTTAATTTATCCGAGTAAAACAATATACCTTGTCACTGAGTTAGTGAGGAGGTTAAAGTTATGGTATAAGGACTAATAGGTATCTGGTAGACAAATGGATGGGGGTTATGTCTATAACTGGTACCTAATGAAACCATCAGGCAGTAAACACCGTTCAACGCTACTACCCAGCTAGGCATGTGTAGATCCTTTGGACAGAGTGTCTGAGGAGGGAGTTTTATTTCATTTGGTATTTCACAGTATACCTGATTAGATTTCTTGCGTGTACACAAATATGCATGTATGTTTGAATATCCACAGACAAGTAGAAACAAGGAGAGAGATAATGCGAGGTAGATTGTAAGACGAAGAGTATTGTTATTATAGACTCTAAAAGTTAAAGATCTGGCAAGAACTACAGCAGGCTAAAATATTTGTGCAGAACCTATGGAACGATGGATTTTTTAGAGGCAGTCCTGATCAAAACAGCATTCTCTTGTTCATTATTTTTTTCTTTTTAAAGTCTTCTACTTGCTGTTCTTGTCCCTTGGATACAGAAGTGGAGCTGATTTTACACATGAGTGTTGCTTCTATGTTTTTTAAGAGCAGCAGGAAAATAAGTCAAATCCTCTGCAGTTGACACGAGGGCCTTCCTGAGAACAAACCCACCTGTCTACCTCTCTGGTGAAGCAAATTTTCAAGCACTTTCCCCTCATTATAAAAGTGAAAGATGGTGTTATAATTACACAGAATTATCGGGCTATCTGCTCCCCTTTTCTATAAGAAAAGAAAGTAAGGTATTCATCTTGCAAGTACCATTTGGTTTTAATAATAATAATAAAAAAGTTTCTCTCTTTTTAAACGTTTTGGCTAAATCCTGAGATGTACTACCTTAAAACCATTCATTTGCTGCTGCTGGGAAATCCCCCGAAACCTAGGGCAGTGTGAAAATGGGAAGAAGGTAGTATTTTTTTAAAGCAGGTGGTTGTTTTGGCCACCTTTGTTCTGTGATCATGGAGAGAATACCCCTTCTCCCCACAGGATTCTAAGAAAACAGGTTAGGGCCAGTTCTCATGGGCCGGCAGCTACTCAGGCCCTCTTCGTTCTTACAAAATTGGTATTGGCGACCTAGCAGGCTGTAAAAGCATGTTTGCTTTCATTCTGGGAAAGGAGAG
Source organism: Neomonachus schauinslandi (assembly GCF_002201575.2). NCBI lineage: Eukaryota > Metazoa > Chordata > Mammalia > Carnivora > Phocidae > Neomonachus > Neomonachus schauinslandi. The sequence continues at coordinate 39,320,013 of NC_058416.1, read as the reverse complement.
GGGACAGTCACGCATGCTCTGTGTATGTGTGTGTGTGCAGAGAGTCATGCAACCTCTGTGGGGTATGTGTGTGTGTGTGTGTACAGAGATTGGATACGGAATTTGCCATGGCCTTTGTTTATCAGCAAATAAACTGTGCCCATTTGGACATTCTATCAGAATTCTGAATTTCTGGTTAAAAATCTCTCTGCTTGAACATGTCTGTCCGAAATCACTGCTGTTGCTGTTGCCAGGGGTCATTAAATGTACAGGGAAGGAGGCCAGGCAGAGACGCTCTGCCTTGTCTTAAATGAGCAAGGGTTAGTGCAGAACACTGGCGGATGAGCAAGTTATATACAATCCCAGAGACTCCGGTCCCCCCTCCTGGGGACTGCGAATTCTCTGCCACTGTGAAGCGGCTTAGAAATGAGCCGACAAAGAAGTCCATTGACTTTAACGTGAATATGCTTGAATCACACAGAAGACAAGAATAAATCACCTTACAAATGTGTCTGGTGTCATTTTCTCCTCCTCCTTCTAGTTTCCCCACCCCCACCCCTTTTGTTCTTGGTGGATGTTTTTGTTATCAGCTGCATCTTTCAGAAGTCGCCTTTTCAGGATTTTTCTAAGGGTGACTAGGGTGTGAGCTAGGTGCTGCTGCAGTATGAATCTTTTAAAAGCCGCCTAAGAAATATTTAAGACCCTGGTCTAGGAGGAACGGCTCTCCCAGGCATAATTTTTGGTGCTGGTTGCAGCAGGGAGCGTATGCTGGGAGGAAAGTATTATTTTTCTAAATGGAAGGTGTCAGATGGTCACGCAATGTGACTGCATGTTCGAGATCACTGCCTCCCATCTGCAATTTGTGACGTGTGAAAGATTCTGCCCAAATGTGCTCACCAACTGGAAATCCTCGGCACTTTTTCTCCTTATCAGGAGAGACCAAGATAACCAATGGTTTACAGATCATGGATCCTATCAAATTAATATCACTGTAGGATAAAATCTGTTTTAAATACAACTCCTAAACTCCAGCAAAGTTAACTAGTACAAACAAGTTCATTCATCTGATTAAGAACCTCTGCTTAGGAAACAACAACAAAATGAAATCTGCTTATCACTATACCTCACTTCAAAAATAGGCTGGCTATAAAAGAGGATATATTTTTCCATACTAATTAATGCCAACCCTCCCCAGGACTGAAGTAAAGCAGTCTCGAATCAGGGCCCTTTTTTCCCTTGTCTTATATGCCCCTCAGTCTCTTTCTAATTAAACCCAGCAAAACTCAGAAAGGACAGACTGTTTAGCCTTTGCCTAAATAGGGGTTCCACGTTTTGAACTGAGCTCGAACCTTCGAGTTCTGTTTATTCTTGGCTAGCCATAATTCCCAGCTTCTCAGATAAAAGGGTCGTAAAAAGGCTCATAAGGTGCTTCGGACATCAAACAGCTCATACAAAACAATATCTTGATGAGTTAAGTGCAAATGAATCAGAAACATAATGGGCTAAAATTCCCTTGCTGTGCACAGGGGTTGCCGGCTCAAGGAGAAAAGTGCTTGGCTCTGCAAACCACACCTTGGGTTTCATTACCCCCCAGACCTTGGGAAGGGAGTTTCTACATTTGGCCTAGGAGGTGAGTCTCATTTGCTTGGCCGAATTCTTCCATGATGGAGTACAAAAAAGGGAAGGTCTTGCTCAGCTTTTCGACTTCTCGTTTATATCAAATGGGGACACGGGGAAAGGGCTGGAAGGAATGACACCCTCAGGTGAGTGCGGCAGCCGTATTCATCCCCAAATCATTTTATATTGTGTATTTTGCGTCACAAAGCTCTTCACAATCAGTGACAAAACACAGAGGGATTACAAATTCAAGCAATGGATCACTATCACCGTTTTGTGAGGGAGCACGCTGCTGCACAGACGGCGGAGGGAGGGACGAGGGCTGAGATGCTCTGCGCGGAGGCGTCGGGCTGGAGTACCCTCGTGCTGTGGGAGGTCTTCTCTCCAGACAGGAACCTCCCACCACACGCCAGGGTCAAAGGACACCCTGAGCTGAGGTCTCCCCTCACAAGCCACTGCCGCAGACGGGAGGCCCGCCAGGCTCTCTTCAGAGGTGACCCAGGTGGGCCAAGTGGGAAAAAAACCCCAACAACAGGGATGTGAGAGAGAATATGGCAAAACCTCTCTGATTTTGTTGAGGGGGGAACACGTGTGGCTCCTAGGAGGCTGTTTCCAAAGGATGTATCAGAAAATAATTAACAGAGATACAGGCCTTTTACTCAATAATGGCCCTTTGCATTGATTCTCAGGATTCCTTTATCGGTAAAGCTCTTCTCCCTCCTCTCAGCTAATCCCAATCCTGTCCATCCTTTAAAAATCAGAGCAGATCCAGCCTTCTTCTTCGTCAAAGTTTCCTCATTGTTACTTATCACCCAAATGAGTGATATGCTGTGTTCTTTTTCCTCTGAACTCACTTGCCAAGTTTTGTCTTTGTGACCATTTTGGCAATTACCCATCTTCTGCCTTGACTTGAAAGCCAACAATTGTTTAGTGGGCTTGAACAGTTCATAAATTTTTGTCTTCGTTTTTTATTTAAATTGGAGGGGTTTTTTATTAATTAATTTATTTTGAGAGAGAAAGAGAGAGAGTGTGTGTGTAAGCATGAGTGGGGGAGGGGCAGAGGGAGAGAATCTTCAAGTAGACTCCCCACTGAGCGCAGAGCCTGACTCAGGCCTCCGCATGCGGCTCCACATGGGGCTCAGTCTCACGACCAATGAGATCATGACCTGAGCTGAAACCAAGAGCCCACCGCTCAGCCAACTGAGCCACCCAGGCACCCTGGAGTTTTCTTGAGACAAGGGCTTGGCCTTATGTATCTTGTATTTCCTTACTGGAGAAGGGGAAGGGCCCAGGTTTGTGCCAAGCCCTGCATATACCTGTAGGTAGAAGCCAGGAAATGTACTCTGAGACACTGTCTCCTGTCTGTGGCACAGGGTAAGTGGTGGAGGAGAGATTTGAATTCTGACTGATGACAAAGCCCTTCCTTAGATGAGAAACATGCCAGATAAGAATTAAGGAATTGGTTCCTGATTTAACCACGAAAAAAAAAAATCAGAGAGAATTCTCATGAGTACATTCATTCTTTTGTTTCAGAGTGAGAGCATTCTTTTAACATCTCTGCACTCCAGAAGCCTTGTCTTAGCTTCCTTCGGGGGAAGAGATGGCGTAGGTAGCAGCTATCGACTTTCTGAGAGGAGTCACTGGCTGTGCTAGTTCAGTTGGCTATCAGCTCAGGGATGTGGCAGCTGGTATTTCTAGTTGCTGTCAAAATAGTAATCAGTCAGTTCTTGAGCTGAACCTCATTCACCAGCAGTTGTACCACAGGATATGTTCTTAAGGTTTTCGGTGGTTCTCAAAACTGACTGCACGTTAAAATCACCAGGGAGGCATTTTAGAAAAAACAGCAATGCCTGGATCTGAATCCCGGGGAGCCCACCTAACACAACTGGTCTGCACTGGATGCAGGCATCTGCTCTTTTTTTTTTTTTTTTTGTGAGCTCCCTAGTTTCTTTTTTTTCTTTTTTTTTTTTTAAAGATTTTATTTATTTATTTGACAGAGACACAGTGAGAGAGGGAACACAGGCAGGGGGAGTGGGAGGGGGAGAACAGGCTTCCCGCGGAGCAGGGAGCCAGACAGAGGGCTCGATCCCAGGACCCTGGGATCATGACCTGAGCCGAAGGCAGTCGCTTAACCGACTGAGCCACCCAGGCACCCAAGCTCCCTAGTTTCTTATATGAATTCAGGGTTGAGGACCACTGAGACACCACGCTGGAGACCTAGCAGGGGAATTAAGAGAACTGTCAGAGGAGAATTTAGTGCTGATGAACCCTTGTGACAGCGCCCAGCTTCGCTTACGCAGAGCAGGTCCTGCTACACACACTTTCCCACTGCTCCCAGCAGGTCCTGTGGGTCTGGAGAGAACACACCTATGGAGGAAAGCCTCGAAGTCTGTTTTCCCCTTTCATGCTGTGATGCTTTGTGGGGCCTGCTATTGATGGAAATGTGATTTGTAACTGGGTATAAAATAAGGACAGCAGAGTAATACACTAGATGTAAGTCTAAGGCGAGATCTGAATCTGATTGCAGATTTTTTCAGAGTCCACTGAAACCATGGGAGCGATTCTGGCTTCCTCCCGGCTGCCTCAGAGACGTTGTCCTTGCAGGCACCTTCCATCACCTACACCTAAGATCCTTCAGCTTACATTGCTAACCTCTCAGAAACTCCACACAGAGGATGATGAACTGATATTTCAGACATGCAGAAGCCACCTCTATCTGTCACGTTAACACCCTCCTGCATACGGATGTCTTGTCTATGCCTAATCTGTCAGAGCCCCGCAGGAGGGAGAAGGTGGCCCAGCATGGCTCCCGGAGGGGCTCACCTTCCTGCTGATGGGAGCTTGAGAACATTTCACTTGACCTCTCTCCTCTGTTTTTGGTTGTTTTGATGGGGGCTCCAGAGAGGAAGGTGTTGAGGCAAGGGTAATAGGCAAAAGGAGGAAAGGCTTCTTAACCACCTAGTCTGCCTTCACCCTGTCTGTTACACATTATTCTGGACACTTATTGTTTTGCTCCCTTCTTTCTATCTCCTTAGCCATGTCAGGTACTCTCTCAACAGGAGTGCTGGTGGGAGCATTTATTGGGGGTAATATAGAATCGGTGCTTCCTCAAAGATCGGAGGAAGACTGAGTAGTTACTAAGTCCAAAGCACGGGGCAGAGACAAGGCCAGAAAACAGAGATAAAGAATGGGGACTAGTAGGAGGAAATAGGTTTGCCATGTTTTTTTCTGTCTCTCTGGAATGTTTGAAGATTTGCCAGAACTTAAAATAATTGGTATTCCTCTGTGTCTAGGCCTTATCTCTTCTCATTTTACATACACTTCCTGACAGATTTCATCTTCTTTAAATTGTTCAATTATCTTGTTTTTTTCTCTCATGATTTCCAAATATACATCTTTTAGTTTATAGTTCTTTTCCTGAGGTGCAGACCTGCATATTCACTTGTCAGCTGACAAAAACTGACCTCGTTATTCTCCCTACTTCCCCCAAATCTGTTTCTTACATATCCTATCTCAGAAAATGGCACTGTCCCTTCCAATTGATCAAGTTAAGAAGTGTGGGGTTTTGTTGGGCTTTCCTCTCTATTACCCCATGCCCACAACCAGACAATCACCAAATCCTAATTCTACTCTTTGAATATCTCTCAAATCTACCTCCTTCTCCCAAGTCTCTTTTGCCTGGACATTTCAAAGGCCTTATGGCAGGCCAAATAATGCCCACTCATAAAGACATCCGCATTCTAACCTCCAGAATCTATGTATGTGTTACCTTATGTGGCAAAAGGGGCTTTGCAGATGTACTTAAGGATTCTGAGCTAGAGAGGTTATCTTGGGTTATGTCGGTAGACGCAATATAATCACGAGTCTTTGTAAGAGGGAAGCAGAAGGACCAGAGAGAGATGCAGACGTGCTGATAGAGGCAGAGGCAGGAGGGATGTGAGGTCATGAACCAAGGTACACAGCAAGCCTCTAGAAGCTGGAAAAGGCAAAACAATGGATTCTCTCCCTGGAACCTCCAGAAGGAATACAGCCCTGCTGACCCATTTTAGATTTCTGAGTTTCAGAATTGTAAGAGAATACATTTGCGTTGTTTTAAGTCACTGAATTTTTGGTAATTTGTTCCAGCAGTGATAGAAAACCAGTACAGACCTCAAGTGTTTTCCTTCCCTCCAGTTATGCTGCCTTCTAGCTATTCCCCGCAAGGTCGCCAGAGGAAGGATTCTCGAACACAAATCAGATCACAGCCATTCTGAACACCAGGACTCCCTGTGCTGGAATGTCTGAGTTATTTTTAGCTCCTCTTCACCCCTGCTCTGGGGCAAGCCACCTTCCAAAATGCAGCAGCATAGGACGTTTGCTTTGTGTGAATGTGTTAATATACCATAAACATATTCTTAAAGCGTGACCTCTCCACTCCCTTTTAGGGCCAACCTATACCAATAACAAAATGGTTCCAGTACTAAAGCAGTTGTCAGCAGAGAAGGGAGCAGAGGACCTTCTGTAGCAGGATAACTCTCAGGGAGATGCTATGGGCTTTCTAGCGTGTTTGAGGCCAGAAAAAAGGATTGCTTTCTTTTCTTTCCCTCTTTCATCTGTGAAGTGGAAGAGAGGGATGAAGGAAACTAAGAGCACCAGGGAACCTGAGAATGGTGTCCACGTAGGGGTAGGACCAGGAGGTACATAACTGGGAGGATAGTTCCTGCATAATTGGGAAGCTGATGGGGAAGATAAAGAGACACCGAAGCTAAGGTGAACTGTATGTAGATCTTAAAATGAATTTTTTCTTGAACATTTCTCTGATAACCTGCATGCCCATTGATAACAGTAAAGTATTGTGGTGATGGATTGTTTAGGTCCCATCTCGTCTCCCTTTAATGATGTTAAGAGAGCATTAAGAAGAATCTTCCTTCATTGCACCCCCCAATAAAAAATTCAACCTTGTAAGATCAGCATAACAAGAGCCTTTTTATCTGGCTCCGGCTTGTTATTCTCAAGTATTCTCTTCGTTCTCAGAAACCTATCAAATGTGCAAAGTTTCAGATTTGATATCATGTTTTCTAATGACCAAGTTTGGTTTGTATACTCTTTAGCAGTATATGCCCATCTCTATAGAGGGATTCATTACACTGTATTTTAATCATCTTTTATTTTTAGGCATTCTCACTAGACTTTAAACACTCCCGAGGAAAGGCACAGTGGCATTCTCATCGAAGTATCAAGCATAGCTCTATTACATGAGGGATGTTTACTAAATATTTGCAGAATGAATGCATGAATGAATGGATGGAGGTAGGTCAGGCTGTGAAATGCAGGGAGCTATGATGGCAGGTTAGAAACAGGGCTCTAGGGCACCTGGGCGGCTCAGTTGGTTAAGCGACTGCCTTCGGCTCAGGTCATGATCCTGGAGTCCCGGGATCGAGTCCCGCATCGGGCTCCCTGCTCGGCGGGGAGTCTGCTTCTCCCTCTGACCCTCCCCCCTCTCATGCTCTGTCTCTCTCATTCTCTCTCTCTCTCTCTCAAATAAATAAATAAAATCTTAAAAAAAAAAAAAAAAGAAACAGGGCTCTAATTTACTAACTAGAGTGAGAAGAAAGCAGGCCAGAACTAACCAAGTTCCTAGAGGAAGGCCTTCTATACTTTGCACAAAGGTTGAGATTTTGCTTTCAAAGGTTGAAGATTTGGTTACTCTTCATTGTAATACTTTGAACCTCATCTGCATGCCTCCGATTCACCTGTGTCCTATTTTCCTTTTAACCAATAAGTAACTCAAGAACAAGAATTTATGCTTTATGCTGTCTTTGAAAGTCTACAGCAGTATTACTGTGATTTGCTCACTGGGTAGGTACAATGATGGTTCATGACGGATGTGTTCAAGGCCCGGTAGAGACCCGTAAACCAACTCCTGTGCTCTGGAAGATCATCAGCTGCTAGTCTCTTCTCAATCTTGATGTTTCTCTGAGACTGCTACATGTGAAACTACTCTGTACCTTGGAATTGTCTGGCAGGTTATGCATCTTATGGTCTATATTTACAGAATTCCTGCAATCCTTTCCTCATTGTTAGAAACACATTCAGCATTTATGGTCTTTGTGATTGCTCTTCCTTTTAAAATGAAATAGTCTCTGTATACACACACACACACACACACACACACACGTCTGGTACCCTACACACTGAGATTTTCAAGGAGTATTATTAATGTCAGGGCTACCATATTTAGCAACTGTAGTGCTTCACACTGTTGAGTGACTAAATATACTGAAGATTCGTGGTTTGATTATGTTTAATAGATACAGATTGAGAGCTCTGACAAATTATATGAAGACTAATAATAGTGAGCTCTTGTTTCCTGGGCATTGTTTACAAGAAAAATTAGAAAGGATAAAGGATTTGGATTTTATTCTTTATTAGATGTAACACTGTCAAGAGAGAAAGGGTATCATGGTTGGAAGAACTCTATCCTGGAAGCAGTGAGTTCTAGAACAGTTCCTACCACCATCCAGTGCAACTTTGGGATAACTATTGCTTCATTTCTCTTGTTCTGTTTCCTTACTAATAAAATTAGATTACTGGCCCCTTCCCAGTTCTAACAGTTTATGATGAAGATAATTGTAAATCAATATATGTAATGCTTGTTCTGTATTAAAAAAAGGGGCAGGGGCTCCTGGGTGGCTCAGATGGTTAAGCGTCTGCCTTCGGCTCAGGTCATGATCCCAGGGTCCTGGGATCGAGCCCCACATCAGGCTCCTGACTCAGCAGGGAGTCTGCTTCTTCCTCTCCCTCTGCCTCTCCCAGTGCTCATGCTCTCTCTCTCTCTCTCCCTGTATCTCTGTGTCTCAAATGAATAAACAAAATCTTTAAAAAAAAAAGGGGGGGGGCAGAAAACTGCATTAGGTCACTATGCTGAATGATGCCCTCTGAACCTAGAGAGTAAAATATAAGAACCCTAAAGCGATACTGGGGCAATTACACTCTCATGATAAAAATTGAGTCTGTAATCCAAATAAGTTCCTGTAAATAGGACAGGGGCATCTACTCAGAGAACAAGGGAAAGCCAATTTCTCAGAACTATTTCTTGTAAGATTAGAATACTCTGAACTCAATTTGCTACTGAGAACAGACTTTTAAATCAAAACAATGGATTCCCATGTGAATCAATGCACAACTTCTGACCTAACATAAATATTCCAAGGGCTACAATATGCTAGTTTCTCCCTAAGCAACCCTCCCCTGACCCCCACCTGACTCTCTCTCTTTCTCTCTCTCTCCTTTTAGGTCTTGACTCTCCTAAACATTATTTAGTAGATGCAAATTGGAAATCTTACAACAATCTTGAACCTAAGTCTGCCACAACTCTCTTGCTCTTAATCCTTTGGCATTTGGCATTGCTGTTGATCCTAAAAGAAGACATTGCTACGTCTGTAAGTCAAGGTAGAGATTGAAGGAGGCCTCCAACATGCAGGGCAGATGGTGAGATGTCATGGTAAAGTTGATGCGACATCCACATGGATTAGGTTTGATGCCACTGAAGCTCTATAAGAGCTATCAGGAAGATAAGGGTGCTTGAAAACTGCTCAGTGAGAGAGAAAATGTCAACACACATTGAAAAGAGCATTTCAAGGTCTTGGGTGGAAATTATTTTATCAGTGGGAGTGTTTTCAACTCCACAACTCCCAATCAGTGGCAATCTCAAAATCCCTCCAACTTTTTATGAGGTGAGGAAAGCCATCAAGCAGATGAAAAACAACAAGGCATCTGGAGCTGATGGAATCCCTGCTGAAATCTTCAAATCGGCTGAGGAAAATGCACACTATGACTCCTCGCTCTCATCTTGAAGCTTGAGAATGATGAAGAAATTCCAGATGACATCAGTGATGCTGCAGTTGTGACCATTTTAAGGCAAGGACACAAAGATAATTGGAAAAAGAACACCCTCACTCTTCTCTCTCAGGAAAGTTTTTGCTGAGGGTGTCCATGACACTTTTTGAAAGGTAACAGATTCACAAAACATGTTTATTATTTAACTTCCAGTAGTTTGGTAGGGTGTCCTCTTTCTTTCTTTCTTTTTTTTACTTTGTTTTGAATTGCACTCATACCAAACACTGCAAGCTATTGCAGATGCCCACCGTGTCATTATTGTGCTGTCATTTTCATGTGTGTCTGATCACCCCTAGACATCATTTAAGGCAATGATTGCCTTATTCATCTTTCTGTCTCCATGGAATCTGTACATAGTAGGTGCTTGATAGATGTTGAATAGATGAATGAAATACTTGGATGCTACTAAGAGTAAGATTAGTTGCATACATATAAATTTAACTGATAAGTGAGAACAATGTTGTCATATTGCCCCAGGCCCCAGAATGGCCCCAGAATGGCCACACAGAAGGAGATGGAGTCAGACTGCACACAGGCATCGGTGGCCACTTTCCTTTATTATCCGCCTGCGTGAGGGCAGGTGGTGGAGAAGCGTGGACAGACTGGAGCTTGAGGTTTGCAAAGGATAGGAAACCGAGGGTAAGGAAACCTTTGCTCTGGCAGCTGCTGACCTAGTTTCCAATCAGAATTGAGCAGTGAGCTTCCTCGGGGTCATAATGAGTGGTACTAACGTTCCCTTCCTACAGGGGAGTGAGCTGACATGCAGAGGTTAACTGACCGGTCATTCCCAAATTCAGAGCCCAGCTTCTGGCCTCCTACACTTAGGCCAGAAGGCCAGACGGACCTGGTCCACAGAAGCTCTGTGGGGACTGGGGTGGGGACAGCGTGGGTCCTCTCTCTGCTCCACAGACACAGAGATAATGCAGTGCACTATGTTAATTAACACTTAAAGCTGATACAGACAAAAATAAACAAATGCGCACCCATTCTGGTTCCACTTCTAAGACCTCATCCCGAGACCGTTAACACAGTTTGTTTTACAGCTTCCCCAGTCACGTGAGAGCCAGCATAATGAAACTACTCTAATCTCTATTTTTCTAAAGTCTGTGTAGATACAGATGGCTCTGTTTTGGTCTCTGGGTTTTATTCTTATTTTGCCACAATTTTAACCTTTTATGTATCTCTTTCTGTGAGATATTCTCACTGTTTCCTCACTGCCTAGAGGCTCCGAGAGGCCTTTCGTTTTCATTTTCCAACAGTTGTATCACATTGTTCTTCAGAATATTTGGGATTTTTTAAATTACGGAAGTTGTATTGCCATTGTTGCCAAGGATTCTGATACACAGGGATGCCTGTTCTCTGATTCAGGAGAAAGTTTCTATCAGCTCCACTTTTTAACAGGAGAGGTTGAAGGATAGATGTTTGATTTTCAAAGTATCCATAACAGTTGTGCCTGGAAGGCTGTGAACAGCAGAGGAAGGACACAGGAGGATATCACCTCCAGCATGTGTTGTATGCTTGTGGGAAGAAAGAGAGACTATGAGGTAAAGAAGAGAGTCATACAATTAAGAGGGCTGGATCTGACACAGGTTCTGAAACAGGAAAAAATCAGGACATCGTCAAGCCTCACAATTCAGAAAAAAATGGCCATATATAAACAGGCTGCAAAGCACAATATTCAGTGCCATCAACTCGGCACATCCTGGGCACCAGCCTCCAGCTTCCAGTTGTAACAAGAGAACAGACAAATATAAAAATGACCAAAGCATCCCCCACATGTTTGCATAAATGAGGTAAGCAGCTAGAGGAGGGATTTAAAAGAGGACTCTGCATTGTTCTTGGACTCACTCAAGCATAGTAAGGGTGGAATTCCATCTGTTCAGTTCCGTTTGGTTCAGTGAACTGGGTCACTTTTAATGGTTCACTAAATTCTGACTATCTAAAAATTACAGTTAATGTGTTTTAAAAATCTTGAGCTGCATGACAAGAACACCTTATTACTTGTTCTTCCTTGCCCTTGGGTTGATCACCTCAGAGAATGGGTAAACTGGCGTGCCTTCCATGAGATGGGGAGTTGGGTCACTGTATCCCACGCCAGGCGCCACCAATAGCTCTCCATTAAAACCAAGAAACGAAACTCATTTTATATCCCTTACTCCATCCTCTCCCTGACTGGAGTCTGGAGGCTGGGGTGACTCTTTCTCATTCATGTGTGATCGATCTGGGAACATCCTCTCTGAGGTAGAGGAAGGAGACAAGCGTAGAACTAGAAAGCAGAAAAACTATTATAGAAAAATAATTACATGAGAGAAAAAAAATCATAATTCATGTTTCAGGGGTAAGTGTGAAAGTCTCAAAGCTCAGGATGCTCTAGGGAGGTATTTCAGGCTTTTGGCTCTTCAAGGAGGTAGTTTTCGTCCAATTCATATGATCTGAACATTTCCCAAACTTTTAAGGAGCTCAGAGTAAACCTAAGAGAGAAAGAGAATTGTGTCCCCCGGATCTGTGATAACTGCGTTGGTTGTTCTCTGCATAACAAAACAAGCTTCTCATCACGAAAGCAGGATAGTTTTTGTCTTGGGCATTATGAAGGGGGACGGGACTTGAGCTATGTAGGAAATACCTTTATAGACAAGATGAAAATGTCAAGAATTAGAATAAGAAAAAGGGAGTGGATTTTATTTTATCATTGGATTGGGGTAGCCTTATTTTATTCTCCATGTCACCTTTACATATAAAAAATGTAGCTTGCACTTCCTGGCTACTGGTCTACGTGGCTTCTAGTTGCAAGGTCCTGTTTGATATGTCAGTGTGACAAATTATCGGTGATGGACAAGAGCAGCGAGAGTTGAAAGCAACACCTGAAGTTTTCAAATAGCAAATGACACAAACCCAGACCGAGGACAGCTGCAAGTTTAAACACGACACTCTTTCCAAATACAGTTTTAAAAAAGATAAATATATTTGAAATAAATATACTATAATTGGGACCATGGCTACTGAACAATTATGAAGATGATCAATGAAATCTATAATGCTGATGATATTTTTACTTTCTACTCAGACATAACTAGTGTAGATTTATTTATTCCCAATGAAATCAATTTTTGGAGGTCTATATAGATGTGGGTCTAGAGGAATCCATCCGCATTTAATTCTTTTTTTGTTTGTTTCAGTTTTTTATTTAAATCCTAGTTAGTTAACATACGGTGTAATATTAGTTTCAGGAGTAGAATTTAGTGATTCATCACTTACATTAAACACCCAGTGCTCATCACAAGTGCCCTCCTTAATGCCCATCATCCATTTAACCTATTCCCCCGACCACCTCCCTCCATCCACCCTCAGTTTATTCTCTATAGTTAAGAGTCTCTTATAGTTTGCCTCCCTCTCTTTTCTTTCCTCTATGTTCATCTGTTTTGTTTCTTAAATTCCACATATGAGTGAAATCATATGGTATTTGTCTTTCTGTGATGGACTTATCTCACTTAGCATAATACACTCTAGCGCATTTGATTCTTAACGGCACAGGTGTCTTTCTGAAACATGACAAGTTGTATTCTTTTTCCATCCAATAAATGCTGAAACACATAGAGAGCTACAGACAGGGCACTTCTTTAGGCTTACATTTGCACAAGGTGGAGATACATCGTGATTTGTGGCTGTAGGCTCAGTCTTCCAGGGAAGGGACTGTCCCCACCTCTAGCCTTCCTTTGCACAGTTTTCACAGCTCCCAGCTTGGGAGGGCATGTCTACGTGCCTCTAGAGATGATGTCTGAGCAAGGGCTGTGGCTTCTTCTCCAGACTATATCCTTCCATAATCCTCACTGGGGCTACCAGTAGTAGAGAACATGGCTGAAGGGCCTCTCTCCTGTGACCTAATTACTTTTAGCTAGTCTTTCTGGCTTTGTCTCTGACTGGTCTAAGTTATTCCTTGCACTTCCATCATGGTGATTTTTCTCAAACATTAATGTGATGGAATCTCCTTGCTTACAAGTCTCTGTAGCTCCCTATTGTCCATAGGATAAAGTGCAATTTCCTTAGCAGACATGCATCTCTTCATTATAATATATTCCAATAACATTCGGGTATCTTTCTAGATTCATTACCGTTTCTTGAGTTCTTGCTCATCTTTGAAGGCCCAACTTAAGTCTCCTTTTTGGGGACTTCTCTGATTATTCTACTTAGCTCTTCCATTCTCTTCCATACCATACCATGGATACCTCCACTGGAGCAGCTGTCTCAGGGTATTGTAATGATGTGTCCATCTTTCTTCCCATTTTCCCATTTAGACTGTGTTGCAATCAAAAACAAGAATGTACCCATGCCTAACACAGTGCTGAATGTTTGTTGGAAAAAAAAGTGTTTGAGTAGGAATTTTATTTTTATGTGATTTGTTCTGTTTTCTGTTCCAGCTATCCACTTTAATATAGTTCCAAAGTACCATTTCCATTTCTGTTATTTGTATTTCTGTTACTTTCATAATATTTATGAATATAAGTTTATCTGAACATGTAGTTGTTCACTGATTTTCTCTATCAGTAGAATATGAACTCCATAAAGCCAACGATGCCATCTTTTTTGTTTATACTATATCTCCCCTTCCTGGCTTTGTGTCTGCTTAGTAAATATTTGTTGACTAAAACAATGAATGAATTAATGAATTCTCCAGCAGAGGATACTGGGATTACAAATAGCTTACTTCCAATTCTTTTTTTTTTATTATTATGTTATGTTAATCACCGTACATTACATCATTAGTTTTTGATGCAGTGTTCCATGATTCATTGTTTGCGTATAACACCCAGTGCTCCATGCAGAATGTGCCCTCTTTAATACCCATCACCAGGCTAACCCATCCCCCACCCCCCTCCCCTCTAGAACCCTCAGTTTGCTTTTCAGAGTCCATCGTCTCTCATGGTTCACTTCCAATTCTTTAGGTAATGACCAAACTTATTGTTTTCCCCTTATTTACTTTCTCCTTGGTTTTGATGATTCTTTCCTATAGTTTCCCTTCTGTTTAAAACAAAAAATCTTGCAGCAAGAAAAGAATAAAAATGAGTGAGGAATTTACAAAGAACTCCCTTTACATGATGACTATGGAATCCTTTTGTGAATGGCTGAGTTCCCTCAGTTCATGCGCCAGTGATTACCCCTTCTCCTTTCTCTTGCTTCTTTTTCCTACTTGCAGGTCTGCCCAAAGCTGCTGGCTAAGCCACCTCAAATACAAAGGGGAATTAATATTGTAAAGACATTTAGAATTCAGCGCCTGCTCCACTGTGATGTTTTAGGAAATCAAGGCAAGGCTTCAAACCTGATAGTAAATGGAAATCTCAATATATTTGGATTTAAACTCATCATGGTCAGGGCCTATTATATGAGTTATTGTCTAATAATGCTGTGAAAATATAAACTCTAAAGCAAATGAGGGCTTGAATTTTTGCCTTCCTCTTTAGCCCTAAAGAACCTTCATGAAACTAGGTTTAAGTCGAGAAAGAGGAGTTAGGATCCAATACTGAGGGGTGTGTGTGTATGTGTGTGGCTGCAGGGACGCCTCTAAGTTAGATGAGTGGCTTAATCTATCTCACAGACACTTCGCTGTGTAAGTTGAGGGGCTCCTGTGAATGAGCAGGCCATCTGAAGGAAGAGTCTAGCAATCATGGCTGTCCCCAGTGATTTCGTCCCCTCTAGTTTCACCAGTTCTCTCTTGGCTCTCCAGAATGGGGTCTGCCACCAACACACCATCTGTCTTGCTTTAGAAGCTGAAACAACTCAAAACCAGGAAATATAAATGCATAGATACATCTCATTTAGTGTTGACACAAGTCACTTCATCTTTATGAGCTCAGTTTCCTCACTGACATTAACTGGATGGTGACAGTGACTACCGTATGCGTTGTTTAGAGGGTTAAGTAATGTGTAAAGTGCTCAGCCTTGGTCCCTTGCACATTACAACAAAAGTGCGGTGGCTGCTATCACTATTACCGTTAGTCCTGTTAATCGGTTAGAACAAATTTGGGTTATTGTTTTCTCTTCTTCGCATGTTGCATCATTAAAAATAAACACACGATAGACTCCAGAATTCAAAACCACTCCCTAGTGGTTAAGAGCACAGATTCTGAAACCAGGCTAACTGGGTTTGAATTCTGGCTCCTTAACTTACTGGGTGGGTAACTTTAGGCCAATTTATATTTAGCCTCTTTGTGCTTTAGTCTCCTCATCTGTAAAATGAAGGCAGAGACTGCACCTATTTCCCTGGTATGTGATGAGGAGTAACTTATTTGGAAAGCTTAGAACAGTGTATATAGTAAACATGTAATACCTGGTAGCTATCATTAATATTATTAATTTTTGTTAACACTGAAGTCACTTGTAGGGTAAGGAGGGGGGATTGCATTGTACAAACACATTATATAACTTCCTCATAAAGCTCCCAAACTAGAGAGCACAAGACAGCCAACTGCCCCTGGTTCTCTTCCAGATCTTCAGAAGACTCTTCTTCCCATTCCCAGGCTGAATTTTCTTCCCTATAAGCCCTTCTTTTTCCAGGCCACACCCTTGTGAATGTGTAAACTAGCCTAATCCTCCTGCCTTCTCTTTGCTACTTAGGGCAGAACAACTCAAACAAATAATAAATAAACAAATAGTTCCTTCTAAGAGACGGCCATGGCTGTAATTCCTTTATATATCAATATTCTCTCCAGATCGCATGATTACATTAATGATTTATCCAAATACATATCACCAAGGCTGTAGACTGGCTCCTTTGCTCCTATTTCCTGGGCACAAGTCCTTTGGCTCAGTCATGTCTGGGTTGGAAACTGGATCCAGCAATCCATGTTGCTCACCTCAGACTAACTAACTCTAGTCCTGTGGCTGGTAGAACTCTTGTTATTTACAGGATTTATGTCTTAATTTTCCCCTGCCTGTGGATTCCAAGATTAGCCCTTCTAGCTCTGGACTTTATTTCAGTTCTGCAGCTGGAGTCCTGTCTTTGTTCTTTACCCTTTGAGAGAGAACGCTATCTCCTTGTCTGAACTCAAAGGACACTCTTTTGTGCTTTATGCTATCAGCACTGAGGGAAACGGAAGCCAGCTAAATTGTATTGAAAACCAGTGTGCCAGATACTTAGTATGTGTTTGAATTTCACAGCAACCACGTAAAATAAGTTTTATTATATTTATCAGATGCAGAAACCAGTTTCAGAGAGATGAGTGACTTGCCCAAGGACACACAGTAAGTAAGTAGTAGAGATAGAATTTAAACTTGAGTCTGTTTAACTTCCACAGCCTGTGTTTATTTCTTCCATTATATCACATTGTTTCATTATTTTTAGAAAATGGTGTTTAAAATTTTAATGTATTGTATTTTAATTTTACATATAGTTTTTATACTATTCTCCTGGAGGTGAGATTAAGAATGAGGTGGAAAAGAGTGATGCTACCATGTATTGAGTATTTTCTCTGTCTCCCCCCAATCTCTCACTTTTCTCTATTATCTACATATATACTATAAATGTATATTTACTAGATATCAACTACTACTTATTGAGAATTTACTTCATATGAAGCTAACAAAAAGCTTCTTTTTCACTGTTTTCATTGT
This sequence comes from Neomonachus schauinslandi, assembly GCF_002201575.2. NCBI lineage: Eukaryota > Metazoa > Chordata > Mammalia > Carnivora > Phocidae > Neomonachus > Neomonachus schauinslandi. The sequence continues at coordinate 39,302,934 of NC_058416.1, read as the reverse complement.
GACAGAAACATAGAAACTCTATCCTTGCCTCGGGATAGTCAATGACCAGCATTGAGCAGGGCCAGCATTTGACAAAGCCCCACTTTCACATGTGCTTTCTGGCCTAGCACTCCATCTAGGCTGGCCCTGGAGTTGGGGCATTGTCTCCTTGACAGCTCTTCTATCATAGCTGGTGTTCCTGCAAGGGCCGGTCAGGGAAGATCACTTCTGTACTCAGCAACACAAACTCCCCAGTGGACTGAGAGATGGTTCTAATCTCAACTGATTTGTAGAACTGAGATGAGCTGATGAATACGAAAATCCTTCTCCCCCAAGGTTAGTTTTTTCTGCCAATTTTCTTATTGGTTAAATTTTAAGAGGTGCCTGTTCAAAGAATTACCTATCCAGAGAATTCAATCACAAGTCTGCCATGGGACCATTCCCTCTACTAGAGTCACTTATCTTAGCTGCTTAAGGTGGTACCTTTTCTTTTAAGTACAGTTGAAAAATTACTAAAAATTTACATGGAAACTATATTATTATGTTATTTGGGAGGATTGTACATGAATGTGAAATATCAGAGGGCAGGATAGAAACTCACCAGACACTTTGGATCTGTTATAGCTGCCTGAAGTCCTGATTAAGGAAGGTCAAGTCTGATTGGAACTAGGCAATTAATTGGGGATCACTCTTATCATTGCATCTTCTTTCAAACTGTAAACTTCCAAAAATACTAGAATGACCATATAACTACCATGAAATAGGTCTCAGAATAGTGATCAAAAATGTTTGCTGTGTGTGAACATGTGAATACATGTACACATGAAGATAATTTCGAAGGTGGAATGTCTATGATTGGTTGCCATAGCCTTAAGTGCACTCGCTCCCCAGCCCCTACACACAACTTTTTGAAAGATCATTAAAATTGGAAAAGCCAGTTAGAAGAGTATCACAATATACCCAGCAGTAAAGTCAAGCAGAGCCTCTGCAGTATTATACTTCTCAAATAATATTCCCTTCTTTTGTCCCTCTCACTCATAAACTGTCTAGCCAGATGAGAAAAATGAAGAAGGAGAAGGAAAGGGATCAGTGAAGAAAAGGGTTGAGCAAGACAGTGATGGAAGCAGGCAAATGGTAGTGGATTCATGGTGGAAGGCAAGCAAGGGTGGGGAGCTGCAGGTAGAAGCAGCTCAGGTGAGAGGAAAGGAGGAAGCTCTTATTGAAATAGGATTCATCTTAGAGTATTTAATATAAGTTAAAATGCTGAGATCAAACCCACACATCAGGGATTCTTAAGATCAGAAATATTTTATTAAACTGAGAGTGGGGAAGGAAGGTAATTAGAGCAAGCACCTGGCAAGGGAAAAGGAGTGCAGGGAAGGGAAAGAGAAGCTGTCCAACATGGACACTTCATCTGCTAGTTTAAGGTCGACTTTGTGCATACCTTCTGTTGTATCATTTAAAAAATGTAAATAGCTTTACATAATTTATTGCTGCATAGTAGTATTGGGATCAAAAAGCACTCAGACCTACTGTAATTGCTATGTCAAAAGCCCTATGAAGTCCTTAATTGAGTCAGAATCTTCCATTTTTGTCTGTGAGTACTATTTGTTAACGGTAACATACATCTCATGGAATACCTCAGGTGTATTCTGCCGGTGAGCAGCTTGACCCTTATGTGACAGATACCTACACCTCGATATCAAGAACCATGCTACTTGTTCAAAGTCATGCAAACAAGGAAGGGAATAAAAAGCGAATGTGTCATATCCAGGAAGAAGAGACACACTAATTTCCCTGTCAGTGCATTTGAATATTCTGAAAGTGAAATCTAATAAGATTTGTATATATTTTTGTTTGTTTTTCATAGATTTTACTCTTTGTCCTTAACAAAGAGAGGGAACCTAGGTTTATCCTTCTCTCTGCACCTGCAAATGTGACCTCCCAAGGAAAAGCCAAAAGGATAATTCTTTTCTGATCAGGAAGTAGGAAGTTTGACAGCTTCTGAAAATAAATGCCTGTATTCTATTTTCTAGCAGACTACTGTGGTTCGTCTTCTGTCTGGGAACTGGATGAAAACATCAGTGAATACCTCAAAGGTCAGAATTTCAGAACTGCTGCCACAACTGTATTGTCACCAAGTCTTAATGACTCTCTCACTTGTTCTCTTTTTTTAAGAGGCCTGGTCATGTCCGGGGGAATGCCAGGTACATTTTTCTTAATGTATGAGCACAAGTTACATATAACAACCTAACAACACAATACTGCCTCTTTAATGCTAATCTATTCCTTGCAATCTACTAGATACATGTAGAGTCATTGGTGTGTATCAAGAGAGCAAAATCAGATTCTGAAAATATCTGAAAGGATGCACTAGAGTGTACATAATAATGTATTTTAATCTGCCAGGCCTTAAAATTAATCATGAATTCCCACAGAGATTTTAATAATTTTGAGATGATGTTTTTTATTTTTTTATAGAGTAATATTCTTGGACAGAGTTTTCTAAATGCTGCATGGGGGAAAAAAGTCGGTGGGGGAGGGGGACACGGGGCAATTTCTCACTCGCCATAGCATAGGAGATATGTTGAATAGGGGAACAGGTTTTCTTTTGCTCCTAACTAAAAAGCAAGGTAGGTGTTTCGAAGAAAGGCTTTATCACTCCATAAACGCTGGCAAATCACAGGCAGTTTATTAGGGGTAATAATGTGCATTTGTTAAGCAGGGGAATAGTCCTGAAGGGAAGAGGTCCCCTCTGGTGAGGGGGTGGATGCCTCCACAACACCAGGGGTCTTGGCTGTCAGCAGTTTGCAGAGTTGCATGGGAGGAAACCCTTGGTAATCAAACTGCACTAGGTTCTGGAAAGGGTGACCATATTGTTTATTGTCCAAACAAGAACTTTTGAGAGGGAAAATAAAAGTAAATAATCACACTGGGACATATGCTTACCTAAGCTCGAGGGCAAAGGTATAGAGATTCAGGATTCTTATCTGGCACCATCCTTGCCTTTCAAAGAGGGGTGATTATGTCTGTTCCTTTTAACTCACCAAGATGCTGTGATTGAGACCCATCCAGCCTCTTCCAAGTTAACCAAACAAAGATACTATGTAAACTTATTATATAGCATTTTTTTTCCCCTGAAAAGTAGACAATTAAAAATATACTGTAGGCTAATGATTGTTTGGGGATTTTCAGAGCACTAGAAAGAAAGAGGTTCCTAGAGGATATGCTGGGCTTTCTATACCTTTTTAACTTGCCATGAAATATCTCACTACAGTGTCTGAAAATGGGGAGAAGTGAATTGTTTTGTGGTTGACCAAGTCTTTGGTAACTTTCCCTGAAATGCAGTTGTCAGAACATGTCTTAGTCCTTTTTCTTCCTATCTGCTAGAGTGGAGTTTTTAAAAAGGGTGTACTTAATTTCCCTCTCTCCATCTGAAAACATTTTCTAAGGGCTGAGGTAGATGACAGTTTGTGGGAACTAGGTGAAATGCTATTATTGACCTCATTATTTTAGGAGAACCAAATTCTTGGTCATGTGTGGAGTGTGTATGTATGGAGTGTGCCTGGAAATTTTAAGTAATGGAAATTATACCTATGAGAAGGAGGTAGAGACAGGAGAAGTTCCAGGAAACTGATGTGTAATTATAAAGACAGGACAAAAGATTTTACCTGGAGTATATTACCTTCAAATAATTCAACAAGCAGGCTTGTTGAATCAGAAATCTCACTAATGGTGTGGTGCTCCTGTGAGAAACTATTCTATTACTCTTTGGGTTGGATGGTGGAATAAAATTTGTAAAATTAACACAGAAGAACAGTAAGTAAGCAAGTGAAAATCTTGATTATTCAGACCCTTAGGGGTAGAGAAAAAACTTTTCAGTTTGGGTAGATTTGCTTGTGAGAGCTTAGCTTGTCCCCATGGTGAGTATGTAGATATGTTCCTATGCAAAGACCCTTCCATTGCTGCAGTGAGGGCCTGCGGTGGGAGGTGGGGAGCAGAAAAGGCAGGACATGCAGCAGTCCAGGCAGAACTCCTTTTGGAAGTCCTCCATGGCCCCAGGCAAGAGTTACGGAACCAAAGCAATGGCTGCCAGGAACTCTACGGATGCCCTGAACCAGCATTTCTCCTTCCTAGAGTTACTCTAAGAAGCATAGGAGAGCTTCAAAGTTTCTGTGCTTCCTGAGGTGTAAGGAAAACCTCCAAGAGGGCTAGTGAAAGCCAAGGAGCCCTAGGTTGAAATGTGGGGGATACAGAGAGACCGTGAGAACCTGAGGAGCAATGGCCATGTGGGGACCCAGAATATCTCCATGCAGGGCAATTAGAGCAAAATGACCGAAGACAAAATAGAAGAGTGACTTCTCACTGAGAATTTGCAGGGAATAGAAAATGCCTGAATTCTCATAAACCCTCAATACTTCAACAGGAGTATTGATAGGCCTATAAACGGACTGAGCTTGCCCTAGAGAGACTGAGACAAACTTGAGGTGTCTGAAAATAAGCCCTGAGTTGACCTGAATTGAACTAAAGCAAATTTCCTTAATTAGGTGAAATGTGGAACTAAAATGGGGATTATATGGACACAGAGTTAAAAAAAAAAAAAGAAAGAAAGAGAAAGTCCCACATTTTGCACACCTGCCTATTTTATTTGCTGCGACATATCCATCCCACTATACTGGTATTCTCATTACTTAGCATTTTGCTCCTTGTTTAGTAGGCACCTTATAAATAATCTTTTCATTGCTTAAATGGAATGAAAACAACAGTCTCTCAAAAATAAACCAGCAAAAAACAACATAGCACAGCAAAACAAAATCCTCAGTAACAAGAGCATGAATGTCAAGTCGAATACTTGTCTTAAAGATTTAAAGAGCTCTCCTGGGAGAGGGTTGATGAACCAATACCAACCCTCACCAGGGACAGGAAAACAGTAAAGGAGCTTGAAGCTTGGAATAAACCACGCTGGTCCTAATGGTGGAGTGTTATTGTGGTATGCTAACCGACTGGAATCTTTGGAGAACTTTAAAAATGGGACAGACAAGAATCTATCATTTAAATCTATAATCATTTACGTAATCCGGTTTAGAAATAGGTGAATGATGATTCCTTGATTTCTTCTTTTTCTCAAGAAACATAGCTTCAGCTCTAATCTAATCAGAGGTCAATTTATCTTCAGTTTAGGCATCTTGGTTATTAATATATTCATGGCAGATATTTTAGAACCAAGGCTGCAGTTTCCATTGAAGACAGTATTTTGATTTTTGATCAATATTGTGTGTTTGAAAAAAAAAAATATTGTGTGTTTGATAACAGACCTGACATATAAAGCTAAAAATGCCACATGCCCTGTAGGGAGCCCTTTATTTCTAGTGACATATATTGGAGTTATTCTTCTTTGTTCATATGATTTACCTTCAAAAATCTATTGAATGTGCCCCCAGAGAAGTGCAGATAGCTGTTTTAATAATCATATTGGTATTCGGGTGGAATGGAGTGGGATAGAACTGAAAGAACTTGCAGGGAATATTGTTCCTGGAATCTCTGGTTCCACCAGCCTGCATATCATATTTAAAGGACAGTAGGAGAGCTAGAGTTTGCAGAATAAAGTTTGTAATTCCATTCTTGTAAATACTGATCTTTCACCCTCCTTCCAGGCTTGGAGAGTGGCACGATCTCAAATCATATCAGAAGTGCCACAGTATGCTGCTAGGTCAACAGATGGCAGGGTTACACTATCTCTGTCTCTCTCCCACCAAGGACAACAGGAATTTATCCAGACCATTTGACTGCCTGGTGTCCATTGTTGGCCTTAGGAGAGCTTGTATGCAGGTCTCCAAGTTCTGTTTCTGACCCTAGGGATTCTGTGCTGTCAGAAAGAGCTGGTGAACTGAGGTAGCCCTTAGGCTTGACCCTCTCTTGGCAGCTTAGTCACCGCGCCTATGAAAGCAATGAAGGACTGGATTCTTTAAGTATAACATAAAATATAGAGTGGTAGAGTAATAGTTTATTTTACTATCTCTTGATCTTTTGCTTATGATATTCTTCTTGGGATATCACCCATGACAATATGAGTCCTAAACTGCACTTTTAGGAGACACATATATATATTCATTTAATTTTTAACACAATACCCTATGGGGCAGATATTATGCCTATTGTACAAATGAGAAAACTGAGATCTAGAAAGGTGAAATAACTTGCTCAGTATCTCACGGATAATAGAGAGCAGGGTGGAGATCTGAAATCAAGGGTGTTTGTTCCAAAGTCTATGCTTTCTTTCTATGCATGAAGCTTTCCTAGGTAGGAGCTATGCCTTGATACTTGCTAATTCATAAAGGGTGCTGGACTTTAGTTGTGGCCTAATTAAGATGATAACTAGCTTTGTGATGTAGCATTTGTGGTCTTGCCCAGTTTATTTATTTATTTATTTATTTGAGAGAGTGTGCACGCGCAAGTGGCGGGAGGGGCAGGGGGAAAAGAGGAGGAGAGGGAGAGAATCCTCAAGCAGACTCCCTGCTGAGCACGGAGCCCCACCAGGGGCTCTATCCCTCACCCCTGAGATCATGACCCGAAACCATGACTCCGACGCTCAACCCACTGAACCATCCAGGCGCCCCTGCCCAGTGTGCTTTTAATGAGATCTTCCAGTGCTGGTGAGCAATAGTGAGATTCTTTCCACCAAGGCACAGAATGTCTCAGGATGTATGCATTGCACAGCAAGACTGGGGCAGTTAGGAAGTGAATCCTGGCCCTCGAGTCTCCTGATTGCTCTGTCATCTGTTTATAAAGTCTGGAAGGCAGTTCCTTTAAATTTGCCTCTGTTAGCCTAGGTCATTGTGTGGGAGCAATTAATTTTTCCAGGTACTCCTCAGCATTTTTCAGCCACCTTCAAAAATCAACCTTGTAATATTTTAATTGAACCATATCACTTGTGTTTCTAACATTGATATGGATTTTACACAGCTGTTTACACTAATATGTGTTAAAATGCCTAATTACCGCTGCAATCACAGGCTGGCTCAATAGTCTTGCCAGCTCTTAAATATATGGTCGTGTCTTAATCAAACACAAACATCAATGAGCAGTCTAAACTCCTGCAATTTGTAAACTGGATTAAGGGCAATAAATGTGACCCTTCAAACAAGAACACAGAATTTTGCATATTTCATGCTAATATGCTCATCTGTTTGTTTTGCTGTTGTTTCCCAGATTTTCAAAAATGCTTGTTGATAAAATGAGGTCAGAATGCGAGCTGAGGTGGGTGTTTATAGTGGGATTGAAGGAAAGGCTTAAGAAGGCCTGAGAAAGGCTATACTCTCTATAATAGCATTTTTTAATGTGTGACTTCATAAACTTATATTAAATTGTTAGCTGAGGACTCTTTAGCTAATTAGGTAAACTTGTTATTATTTATTTTTTAACAGGTATCTGAGCACCTATTTCAGAACTCTGGCAAGGGCCTGTATATGCAGTGTAATGTCAGAAGAGTCAGAGTACCGTGCATGGAAGTTTCTCTGGGAGCATGGAGGGGTGAGTGGTTGTTTGCTTTGAAAGTTCAGGGAAGACTTCATAAACAAGATACATTTGCATTGGAGAAATGGAGGACTTCCCAGGAGGGCAAGGAAGGGAAAGATAGACAAGAAATAGAGAAAAGCAGTCATAGACACTGATGAAATGGAAGAGATCATGGCAAGTTTGGAAACTACAATAGTTCAGTATGGATGGGGAGGACAGTATTGCTGGGGGACATCCAGGACACGCAACATCAGGGACATTGTGGTAAACCTTGCAGGCGATGGCCTGTCTCATGACAGTAAGAGGATGTGACACCTAGAATATACCAAGAAAAGAGAGTTCATCGGACAGCTGCCATTTGGCCCTTGGGAGTGTTATCGGTGTTCACCCAACCTGTCTTCAAAGAAATATGTGCCCTGAACATCTAACCAGCTTATACTACAGAAGCCTGTGGCAGTCCATGGACATTAGCAGGGAATCATTAGGTTCATCTCTTTTCATTGATTGATTTATTGATTGAGCCACCTATTCATTCTTGCACTGATTCTGTGTCTACTTAGCCCTTCTAATATTTCAGTACTTGTGCTAGTCACTGAGGAAATGACAGTGATGCTCTCTTCTTTCTGAGAATAAGATATTATGGGATAAAAAGTCAGATTTGGCAAAGAATGAGAATATCACCTTCATTTATCTCATCGATAGAAACATGTCACTTTCCTCATTACATAGATTCTCTAATTTCAACTTCTACTCACCTCATTTAAGAGAATATTTATTCTTTTAATGAATTCACAGTATTCTGGAATTTAAATACATGTAGGACTAAAATAACTGGAATTTCGGGCGCCTGGGTGGCTCAGTCGGTTGAGCGACTGCCTTCGGCTCAGGTCATGATCCTGGAGTCCCGGGATCGAGTCCCGCATCGGGCTCCCTGCTCGGCGGGGAGTCTGCTTCTCCCTCTGACCCTCCTCCCTCTCATGCTCTCTGTCTCTCATTCTCTCTCTCTCAAATAAATAAATAAAAAATAAATAAATAAAATAAAATAAAATAACTGGAATTTCAAAAGGGGCTTCATTGTATGGGGGAAAACGGTGAAGAATTGAGGACTTAGTCAAGACTGAAACTTAAAAAGGATATCCTGGAATTATTGTATATTCAATCTAATTTTTTATAAATACTTCACAATAAAAACATGTTTAAAATGGAGACCACTAAGACACATCAAGTATACTTCAAAATCAACAGACTGAAAATTATGAATAATAATGAATAATATAAATTTGGGAGGCATACACACACACCTATAACCTCTATAAAGGCAGAAATCATGTTTATCTTTGTTTACAACTGGATCCCTAGTGTCTGGCGTACCATGTACTTGGTAAATAAGTTGTTGAATGCATGATTGTTTAATGGTAATTAGCAGTTGTGATAGATTATACCATTGCTTCTTTTTTTTTTTTTTTTTTTAAAGATTTTATTTATTTATTTGAGACAGAGAGAATGAGAGAGACAGAGAGCGCATGAGAGGGGGAAGGGTCAGAGGGAGAAGCAGGCTCCCTGCCGAGCAGGGAGCCCGATGCGGGACTCGATCCCGGGACTCCAGGATCACGACCTGAGCCGAAGGCAGTCGCTTAACCAACTGAGCCACCCAGGCGCCCTATACCATTGCTTCTAACTCTTCTCCTCTCCCTCTATCCACATCCTTTGCCATGTCCTTGCAGTCCCTCCTACCCTAGTGATGTTGGTCTTGGCCATCTGATTTCCTTTGGCCAATGGAAAGTGGTTGGGAGTGACAATGAAGCAATGCTGAGTTGCACTCTTAGGAGGTACTGCTGCTTCGATTCAGCTTGGTGCATTTCTGCCCTGGACATGAGGTGTACCTCTGCCAGTTCTGTAACTGGCAGCTCCTAACCATTCAGCAGATGGGGCATGGGCTGCCCTAATTCATCTTGAGCTACTTTCTTTTTACTACAGATGTAACTAGTACATGTCGTAATGCTTGGGGCTTCTATTCTAGTAGCAAAGACTAAATGAGAACCCTAGTTAGGTTACCCTGAAGCAGATCCTGAGTCAAGGATTTAGATGCAGGTAGTTTATTGGGAGGTGATTCTTAGAAGCAGTCTTGATAGAGCAGGGAGACAGGAAAGTAGGAAAGATAATACATATGCTCTATTGATTGGTTCTTGCTGTGGGCAACTAGGTCTTAATCTCCATTGGGGGCTTTCTGAGAATTGCATAGAGGGTACACCTCAGAACTGTCTCTCCAAAACATGGAATGCTGGGACATTTATCAATTGGTGGCTGTGTCTCATTAGTTAAGTGTTCTTCCCTGCCCCAGGGATGTTATTCCCTTACTCCATGGCCACACTTCCTGGCTATGACTGTGTTGTGTGGCTTTAGAGAAAGTTCTGAGGCATAAAAAAGGAGAGACGTTGCTGCTTAGATTTGAGCCAGGATGGTGGCAGAGTAAGAGCATGGAAGTGTCTACCACAGCTGCTCTGAAATCAGACCTGGGCCAAGGGGATGTGATGTGGGTCACAAGAAAATGTCTGCTTTGAGATGATGTTTGTGCAAATACTTTGTGGACCATCAGGTTCTAAACAAATGTTATTGGTTATTGCTAGTGAAAAAATTCAAATGTTCTTGTTTATAATAAAAGTTTATCAAGTAATATGGCTCATCGTAAATAATAATATCTGTGATACTACTGTGCAGGGTTATACCAGTCATTTGTTCACAAAAGGCCAGAGGTTGGGTGGAATATTCATACACCCATTGTTACTTCCCTCCCTACTTTTCATCTCTCCCAGAACGGCTATCTAGCTATCACTCCAATTAACACGCACACACACACACACTTTTTTTTAATGATACGGCGACCACCGAGATCTACACACCCTCTCATTGCTCCCAGATTTCTTTATTCCAGTGAGCACATGAAAAATCCAGATGGGAGCAGACAAAGGGATTGGAGAATATTCAGTTCTTCCTTCTACTCTTCCTACAGGTTGGGAGGCAGGGAGATTATAATTGAGAGATTGATTAATCAAACGCACTCTTTGTAGAACTACTCTCCCAAGAGAATGTTCAGGAATCCTACACACTTGCTGTGACTTTGTTACTATCCCACAAACATGTCCAGGCCATAATTAAGCTGTATTGCCATAGTTCAGAGTATAAGCCTCTCACACTCAAATATATATAGATTATATAATCATCAAGGGATATCTAGTAATTGCTTATAGAGCTCTGCCTGGGCTCTTTCATTCCAAAGAAAGTGGAATTATAAGAAGATTCCACGTGGCAAGACCCATAAAGGAGAGTGACTCTTATGGAATGAATCCAACGTGCACACCTCTTCGGAGAAAGACATCACTCAACTGTGAAAGATCACTGTGACCCTTGCTTTACATTCCATCGAAAAACTGTTAGGTCCATCAGCTTAGTTACCTTTTAGCCTTGCGTGGGCATTGACTCAGAGCTACAGAAAGATCAGTGTGAGTATGAAATTGTTTAGCTTGATTATCATTTCCTTAGCATGAAAAATCCTGAAATTCATTGGCAAAAAAGAACAAAACTCTCTGCTGCTTCTAAGTTAAATAGGTGTTGTTAGAGTTGGTCTGTTATTCTAGTAAATAACTCCACAATATAAATGGCTTGATATAATAAAAGGTTATTTCTTACCCATGTCACTCCATTGGATCTGGGGGGCTGGTGGATTGCTTGTCTGTGCAATCATCCAAGGACCCAGGCTTCTCTCATCATGAGACCTACCTTCATTCAGGTCCTCTAAGTATTCTTTCACTTCAGCTAATGGATAAGGAAAAGAAATAAGGCTCTTTGGTGGGCCTGGAAGTAGCTCATGTCACTCCCACTCATATCCTTTGGTGAGATCCCTTTGTCATATGGCCATACCTAACTGGAACAGAGACTGGAAAATGTAGCCTAACTGAATGCCCAGGAAGTAGAGGAGAACTCAGATGTGGGTGAGATCTCTGGGTCTCAGTTAAATAAGGAAAAGAAATGTTGTACCTAATTGAACAAAGAAACAATAGGAGGCTTCATTTTCTTTGTGGGCCAGTAATTTATTTAGTATTCTCATCTCCAAAAATAGGTGAAGCTCTGTTTCATCTATTATGTGAGATATTCTACTCTGGTCATGTAGACAATTTCTTCTCATGTGAAGACATTTCACATTTCTGGCTTTGTCCTGTTGCCTCTGATCCTGCTTTGACATTGTGGATGGAAAAGGAGATGAAGACAACTCTATTTTTGCACAGTTGAGGCTCATGGTTGGCCTTCTGCTAATCAGCAAACTGCTGGAACAATCACCACTGAGGAAGTTAGGGTTCCTAAGTATCTAGCAGTTTGCTGATGAATGTCTGAACCAGAGTATGGAGGGGTTAGAGAGGAAGGGAGTTCATGTATTATAATCATTTAGGAGCATTTTCAATATATTCATGCTGGTCTTAGGGTGAATCAGCATCAGAATCATGTTTCTGAGAGAAGGGAAGGAAGAAAGAGATTTTGCACACGCTGTCCTTGTACTGGGCATCCCTTCACGCTATCGAAATATTACTACTTGTCATTCTAAGTTGCTCTCTCTGAGATTGCCCTTCTTTCTCCTCATAGCATTTTTGTAATAGCTCCTCTTTTATGAAGAGTAATTTTCCTACTTGGTAATCACTGAAGTTCAGTGTATTAGTCTGCTAGGGCTTCTATAACAAAATGCCACAGACTGGGGGGCTTAAACAACGGAAATTTATTCTCACCATTCTGGAGGCTGGATGTCCAAGATCGTGTTGGCAGGTTTGGTTTCTCTTGAAGCCTCTCTCCTTGGCTTGCTGACGGTTGTCTTTTGTTGTGTCCTCACATGACCTCTCCTCTGTGCAGGAATCCCTACTGTCTCTTCTTCCTGTAAGGACACCAGTTATATTGGATTAGGGTTCCACCCTTATGACCTCGTTTAACCTTAATTACCTCTCTAAAGGCCCTATCTCCAAACATAATTACATCAAGGGTTGGGCTTCAACATATGAATTTGGGGGCTTGGGGGCCCAGAGTCAGTCCATAACATTCAGAACATGAAAAGGTTTCAGGCAACACATCCTGCCTTTTGGCTTCTTAAGACTGCAGTTTCAAATTTTCTCAAATCTTCTTAGTCACAAAAAAAATCACCAGTGGCAACTGTGAGCAGGATTCTAGTCATAAGAGTAGGGTTGGTAAATTGAAACTCATTATGTAAAATTTAGACAAATTTAGTTGCAGAATATTGAGCTGTGCCTAATCCATCTTGAAGTAACCTTTCAGTTTTCAAACTAGAAAATTTGGATGACTTAGGCAAGTTTTCCCCTGCCCTCCCTACTCCATTCCTAAATCCCATTCTTAAAGCATCTCTTTGCTTCTTTTCAGCATCGTCCTCACAAACATGTGCTTCACACTGAAGTTCCCACATCCCACTATTTGCTCCATCAAAGCTTCGGCATCCTGTCTTACTCTTTCAGGCGCCTCTTCTGGAAAAATGGCAACGAGCTCATCCGATAAAAGGTTCAGATAAGTGTGCAGGTACGAGGTGAGTATTTTTAAGCTAGAGCCCTTCTTATATTTGTATTAATGAGATGCCTTCTGCCAACTCAAAGCCCTTATCCAGAGGAGGTGGACGCTTCACTGGTAGGAACTTCATTGTTTGTGAACCTTGCAGTACCTGAGGCGGGTGAGTGAAGAAGGCCCTCAGCATATTCTTCAGTCAGTCCCTAGTCCCTGAGTGTAGAAAATCAGTCTTGCGTCTTCCTCCAAAGAGCTGACCCATGCAGCTATGTTCTTAGGAATAGACCATCCATTTCAAATGAGTACATTTCATTATGATCTACAGGGCATAGTTTTTCACAAATGCATTTTAAAAATCTAGTTACCCTTGTCTTAACTCTTTCATGATCTACCTATAAATTACAAGATCTGAGAGAGGGGGAAATGTGTCTCGTTCACCTTTATGTCTTTAATGCCTATTATATTATGAAGATTGTCGGTGCTCAGTAAATATTTGGTGGATACATTTATACTCTAGTACAGTTTTTTTGGTTTGTTTGTTTTGTTTTTTGAGGGAGAGTGGGCAGGCAAGGACTGCTTTCAACTGTCACGGTTTTAAAAATGTACAACCCAAACAGAGAAGAGAATGATTCAGATTTTGGAAGCAGATTTGGATTATATAAATTGACTCGAGTGCCATATCTTTTCTCAACTCCAAGTATCTAAACCATTAGGCTTAAACTCATGCTATTTGAGTCAGCATTCCCTTTGAATGGCATTATTATTACCGTTTATTATTGCCTCAGCTTTTACAATATGCTTGGTGCTGCAGAAGACATTAAAAAGACACAGTTCTTGCCTTGGGGTTTACACTCAGATAGGCAAACAAACAAAATGTATTTAAGAAGAGGTAGATTGATCGCAGAGATGCAATTTCCCAGGTGTTTGTATTTGTGCTTTGGGTTCATTTGTCTTTTAACCAGCTGTGGGCTAAAGAAATCTTGAAACTTTTCTTCAGAACAAGGACATAAATGACGAGAGTTCAGAAGAAAACACAAGCCTTGAAGTGCAGAACACAGGGCTGAGCATCTAAACAGCCCAGTTTGGGGGATCTCCGTGCTCTTGAATCGCTCTCCCCCTTTCTGTCTCTCTCAACAATGGGCGCTCCCTGTGCTACCTCACCAAAAACCAAACCATTAATTTAAAAATGGATCACTGAATTTTATGGCCCATTTCAAGTATTAGGCCAGATTTTTCCTATCAAATAGTGTTTAAAAATGTGACTAGTTCTCCTTACAGCCTGAGACTTGAATTTGTACAAAAGTTAGGAAAACTTTGATCCTAAGAAGATATTGCTCTCAAGTTTAATTTTTGAAAATCCAATTCATAAGCTGAAATGAATAAAAACATACCTCACACTTTTTATTCTTTTTTTTTTTTTTTTTGAATATTTAAAAAAAAATTCTCTCATGCGGTTATGGAGCAGAGACAAATATGTCAGTTTTGTTGATGCTCCTTAGTGTTTGTGGAAAATACATGTGTGTGTGTGTGCATATAAAAAGCATCTTCATTTTAGAAATCTAAATACTGTGTCCGTTTGTTATACATGAGATCAAATACCTGCTTCTGGGAGTAAGCCAGGGCAAAACTTTAAGTTTCACATGTAAAGTACATGAGGAACACAATCTGCGATGATTGGTAAAGCTGTAGAGATGTCCAGATTGCAGAAGGGGCAGTGATAATCTTCGCTGTGCAGGGGAGAGTTGGATTCCATTTCATTTGGTCGCCATGATCTCTAGGTGGATGGAGGGGTTTCTCGTCAGGGTCTTGATCCATGAAAAGGATGTAAGCACTAACAGCCATGCATATTTAGATGTTGGTTTCCAAAGTTTCTGTTTAATTCCACTTTCTCATCACATGCAGGAGTGTGGTATGCCCTTCCAGATGGCCCACACAAATGCTTTGTCGTACTTCACTCACTCCTTGCATGTCAAGCATCTCTGGGACTACATACATCACCAATTAGCATCTTATGTTCATTTGAAAGGAATGGCTCTGCAACATTTTGTAGTTTTCTTTGATAAAATTTGCATGTTGTGATATTCTTCTAAGAATCAAGGGTGTGATTGTGGAATTTTCCTCCCATCTTCTCCCTCCCCCTAAATATTTTTCCCTGTGCAGTACCATTTGATCTGTATTTTACAGAAAATATCTTTGGTTTGACATTTCTGGAACCTGGTGAGACCATTTTAGTGTATTTACCAATGCATACTAGACATGTACTGTGTCACATCTTCCAGGGGGCTATGTTCCTGTTGGTCCACCTCCATTTTTCAGATTCTAGGTCATGCAATCTCCTCATTGATCTATGGATTTGGCACTGACATCCGTTAGCCTTTTGCAATAAAGTCTCAGCTAGACATTCCTTATCCTGAGCTCTGTGATAAGCATTTAAAACAGTGGACTTCGTGTGTCGGCCCTGATAGTAATAAGCAACCCTGATATATGAAAATCATGTTTAGACAACACACCAAAGAGATGCTGTGCACCAAAGAGATCAAACTGTCACCCAGTAAATGGTAGCGGTTACTATTAAGTTTTCTAAAGTAATCAGTATTGGCGTGTTGGTGAACAGGCAGGTGGAACACACAGAACCCCAACGGATAGTGCCTTCTTGACATCTTCACGTGAATTCTCACAGGCATTTCAAATTTCACATGCTCACCTTCAGTATCTCCTGAAACTGTCTGTCCCTAGCGTCCCTCATCTTAGTAAATGATATGTTGTCTACTCAGGTATTCAGTCCAGAAATCTGGAGTCCTCAGGAGCGCCTTCATTTCTTTCGTCTCCCCATTCCTCTTCCCCCGAATTTGTCATTAAGTGTTTTGGTTCTACTTCCCTTTAGCCTGGATCAGTTCAATCTTTGTCACCTTATTTCCACCTCCTGCCCCACCCCGAGTTCACATCCTAGTTTCTGGAAAGCTTCTATAACGTCCAAACTGCACTCCCTGCTGTAAGTCTGATTCTCCCATGTTTCCTTTTTTGCTTAAACTGTAGAGCTCTTATATGATGAATTGGAGAAGGTCTCTGTGATGTTGAACAACCTGCATTTGGCTTTTGTGTTTAGAACATGACACAACTCTCCCCCTAGCCCCCCAAGGTCTGCAAAACCCTGTGTGTTCTGAGCCTTGAGTACCTGTCTCCAACAGACTCCAGCTTGCTGCACTGAATTTTGGGGGAGCTCGTGAAACTTTTTTGGTTCTTTCCCCTACTCGAGGATTTTGTACTGGCTCTGCCTCCAGCCTGAAAAGATTTCCCCTCTCCCTCTTCACTTTCTTGGTTTCTCCTCATTCTTTAGGTCTTTTCTTGAATATCTTTCCTCAGAAAGGTCTTCCGTGGCTACATCATTGGAGGACCTTCATTGGAGGTTAACTTCTGGTATAGCAGCCCTTCTATTTCCTTCAAAGTATTGATCATAGTCTCAAAATATTTTGGTTATCTATTCACTTATTTGTCTGCTGTCTTCTGTTGTATAGAATCAAGTCAGTGTTCGCAAGGCCAGGTTCATTCTTGTTTAATTTATATGCATGTTGCTTAGCACAGTGCTTGGCATGTAGAGGCATTTAAAACATATTTGTTGAATCAGTGTCTCTAAAGGATTATGATGAGAAGAGTTGAATGTGTGTATGTGGTGTGTGGCATGTGGTATGTGGTGTGTGTACGTATTGTAATGGTTAAGTTAAAGCACTGGGTGTTATATGCAACTAATGAATCATTGAACACTACATCAAAAACTAATGGTGTACAGTATGTTGGCTAATTGAATTTAAAAAAGTAAATAAAGAAAAAATAAAGGAAGTGCTATTGGGTGGGGGATGGGCTAAATGGGTGATGGGCATTAAGGAGGGCACTTGTTGTGTTGAGCACTGGGTGTTATATGTAAGTGATGAGTCACTAAATTCTACTCCTGAAACCAATATTATGTTAACTAATTAAAATTTAAATAAAAAATTGAAAAAAAAAATAAAGGAAGTGCTATTGACTGTATGTTTGTGTTCCCCCTAAATTCACATGTTGAAACTGAATCCCCAGTGAGATAGCATTAGGAGGTGGGGTCTTTAGGAAGTGATTAGGTTATGAGGGTGGAGCCCTCATGAATGGGATTAGTGCTCTTATAAAAGAAGCCCCAGAGAACTCCCTTACCCCTTTTGCCATGTGAGGACAGAGTAGAAAATGCCATCTATGAAGCAAGAAGCAGGTCCTTGCAAGACTCAGAATCTGCCGGCACCTTGATCTTCCAAAACTGTGAGAAATAAATGTTGTTTACAAGCCACCCAGTCCGTGATATTGTTATAGCAGCCCAAATGGACTAAGACAGGAAGGAAACATAGAAGTAGAAGAGATAAGAAGCCTTGGCGACAGGGTTGCAGGAAGTCAGATCCACTGAGAGGGCCCCAGCACAAGACTGATACATGAAACCTGGGCCAATGCAGAGATCAGAGGCCTTGACTCACAACTCTGGCAGTTTGCTGGAGACCATTCAAGTATGTACTGATTGGTGCCTAGGAACACAGCACAATGTACTCATTCACACAGAAAAAAAAAAAAGAGACCACAGCTCCAAGGTAACACAGAGCACAGATCTTCAAAGCAGTCACATGATGTGGCTGAGGCCACATCACATTCAGTAAATGGAACAAACTTCCACTTCCACATGTAAACATACATGTGAATGCTTTTGATCAAATTCACCATCCTCATAATCTGTTATTTAATTTTACCAATAAGGAGAGAGCAAAATGGACTAAAAGAATACATTCACCAGATCAGAATAGCTGGTGGGATGAAGCCACATGGGTGAGAACTTTACAGAAGCACTTTGAGCACATACTGTTCAAATTAGGGGAGAGAAGCACATCATTCTTCATCAAAGAGAAATTCACTGCCCTGGTCAAAACCTGACTCCTGCAGGCACACGTGTGCATAAACACATGGGCTCTATCAGTAACAATGATCTTACTGCCAGGTAGCAATTCATAAGCACCTGCTATGTGCCAGGCACTCCATTAAACTGCTCACATGCATTATCTCACCTAAAACCATAAGCCTACAAGGTAGGTATGAATATGGCTCCATTTTCACAGAAAAACGTGAAGTTAAGAGAAGATAATTATTTTGCTCTAGATCACCAAACAAGTGTGATATAAACTCTTATCTATTTACATTTAGAACTTGAGCTTTGTTACCCATTGATGTGCAAAGAAACCCAATCTCTGGGAAAGGTGGCTGCTTCTGCCTGGGAAGTGTAACAGTGCACAATGGCGTTCTGGATCATACTGATCTTCAGGGAAAATATATTTTCTGATTATACACCATAGAACATTAAATATATTGTGCTGTAATTGTTTCTTTCTTTCTTTTTTTTTTACTTGCCCATTAGATTGCAACCAACTTTAGTTTCTCACATTGGTCTCCTTAGCCCTAGTACTTAGTACTGGTTCTGCAGCTCAGCTGAAGGCAGAGGTTTGGACCTTGTCCTGAAACCCTGATCCAAGGAAGTTGTTTTTTATTTGATTTAGCCTTCCCATTTACATGAACTAGTTTAATAAAACAAGTTACAGTCATTTAAGAGTAACTTTTTTTTTTTTTTAAGATTTTATTTATTTGCGAGAGAGAGAGAATGAGAGACAGAGAGCATGAGAGGGAGGAGGGTCAGAGGGAGAAGCAGACTCCCTGCCGAGCAGGGAGCCCGATGCGGGACTCGATCCCGGGACTCCAGGATCATGACCTGAGCCGAAGGCAGTCGCTTAACCAATTGAGCCACCCAGGCGCCCAAGAGTAACTATTTTTAAGAAGAACTTGCATTGTCAAGAAGAATTTGCATTCTTAAATACCAATGATAAAGAAGCCTGATGGGGAATGTCACTAGTTAACCATGGCTAAATCAAAAGAATAGGAAGAATATGCTTACAAGTCCAAAGAGAATTATTAAACATCTTAATTTTAAACATTATTCAGTATTAAAGTGTTGTCAATAAAACAAAGATATCCCCAGAAACCGAGGAAAAAGAAAATAAAAGCAAAAGTAGACTGAGAAATGTATTCACTTCTGAAACTGTCATGGGGCGAATTTCAAAACAGAATATGAAGTTTTTACAAAATTCATCATTCTCATTATTCTCATTTTCAGGTAAAATGCAAACTAGATGCAAGCAGTTTTTTAAAACACTGTATTATGTATCTCATAGGCCAGAACTATCGAAGCATATCAGATCTCTCATTTTAGTATGCATTTACACATTTAAAAATTCATATTATTGACTCTGTTGAATGCCGTTGACTTCTAGAGAACCATTACAGCTCACGGGATAGCTTTTTATTTGGCATTGTATCAATTTGAAGCCCAGAATGTCATGATCTTAATGCAGATAGCAGATATGCGTGTGTAAAGTGGTATGGAGAGAAAGGTAAGGTGCACATGCAATAGGCAATTTTCAAATGTCATTGTTTCAGCCCTAAAAACAGAAAGCACACACTAGAGGGAATGTTTTGCTCCCCGGTCTGTGCCAGGCACTTCCGCCTGCACGTCTCGCGCTGCTCGCTTCCGCGCCGCCGCCCCGCTCAGCGCATGAAGGACCATTTGCCCCTTAAATATCACACGTAACTCATTTGCATTATAGACTATGGGCCCAAGAGGGAGAAACACTTAATTTTATTAATAGAATGGATTTTAAATCTCTCTACAGGAGGCCACAGAACACCCCAAAGGGCTAATCTGTGTTATGGAGAGATGGCAAATCAGAAAAGCCCCAGTGCGTTTCCCCCCCGCCCCCTCAGAAATTGTTCCCAATGAAAGCTACCACTAGGCCGATTGGCTTTGAGCATCCTCTGTTTGAACACTGGAATGGTTCCACACCTGATGTACAAATACCTAAGCCCCTGAGATTTACAATAGGAATGCTAATGCATGGCGTAAGCCCCACTGAAACAAACAGAGCCCGGATAATAATTTTGTAACCTCTTGTTGACATAACCCACCAGCTTGCTGAAGAGCCCCTTCATGTAGAGGAAACACAGAAACTATAATGATTTTCAGATACAGTTGACAAGAGACCATTTAGTAAACTTTTATTTTTTTTTAACTAACAGTATGCAAGGATGTTGTATTCTAGGCTGCTACTAATAATCTCATCAGAATGCAAAAGCAGCGACTGTGTTATAAAACCAATGATCTGTTATATTCTGCAAGAATTTACAAAAGCCTAATGTCATTTACTACACCATGAGAACCATACTTGGATAAAAAAAAAAAATAAAACACAACAGAATTCAAAAACTGATTACATCTGACGAAAAAATAAACTGTTTGCAGATGCAATGCTTTAAAGGTAAAACGTACCAGAGTGAAAGACACGGAGCCCAGTGATGACTTCGGAGGGGGAGAAATTGGTGTTTGGGAACATATAAATGTGATTCGTCACTTAGGGCCCTGTTGGAATCAAGGCATCCGTTCAAGTCCAGGATTCCCTGGTCCACAGCTACTGCTGCGTATGTGTTGCCGGCTCAAGGGGCAGGAAACTTGCGGTCTCGAAAGAGTTGTGTTTTTCTGTTTTTTGGTTTTTTTTCCTCAGCAGCATTTCTGACAAAAGCTTATCTTTGCAGTCTTATATATACAATTTAAATGATTTTTTTCAAAAGATTTTATTTATTTGAGACAGAGAGAATGAGGGACAGAGAGCATGAGAGGGAGAAGGGTCAGAGGGAGAAGCAGACTCCCTGCCGAGCAGGGAGCCTGATGCGGGACTCGATCCCAGACTCCAGGATCAGGACCTGAGCCGACGGCAGTCGCTTAACCAACTGAGCCACCCAAGCGCCCTACAATTTAAATGATTTTTAAAAGCAAAGACCTTTCTTTGGGGACATTTGGAACAAAGTCAACTGAAAAGTCAGTGGCACGTATTTCTCAGGATCTCTGTGTAGCTGGGACTCAGATGGTCGGTCCTTTCTGTGAGCTGGGACCCTGCGATGGGTGCAAGAGCAGAGGCAGGCTTCTCTCAGACCATATGCTTGCTTCTCTGAAAGGTCTCATTGATTCAATTCTGGCAGTCAATTCTTTTTTTTTTTTTTAAGATTTTATTTATTTATTCATGAGAGACAGAGAGAGAGAAAGAGGCAGAGGGAGAAGCAGGCTCCCTGCAGAGCAGGGAGCCCGATGCGGGGCTCGATCCCAGGACCCTGAGATCATGACCCGAGCCGAAGGCAGACGCTTAACCATCTGAGCCACGCAGGCGCCCTGGCAGTTAATTCTTAATGGCATTTTAATTTGATAAGGAAATAAATGTGTTTAAAAATTCTTTCCTTTGATGCCTAAACCAATTTTTCTGCAGTTTAGTCAGTGATGAAAGAAATCAGCTTCCTGAAGGATGATGTCTACTTCTCTTTACATTTCTATCACTGTCTATAACACTATAACCATCTATTCATCTATCATTCTTCCATCTATCCACCCAGAGAGGGAGGGAGAGAGAGAGAGAGAGAGAGAGAGAGAGAGAGAGAGAGACATCTTGGAAGTTCTTGAAATTGCTATAATCTTTGGAAGAAACTGGTTCTCTCCTTTTCAAACTAAGTCTTTTGGAAACATTTTTATTTCCAGGATGGACATGGCAGAATGTGAGAAGATTTATTTATTTATTTATTGTTTTGAAGATTGATTTATTTATTTGAGAGAGAGAGAGAGAGAGCAGGGGGAGAGGCAGAGAGAGAACCTCAAGCATACTGCCTCCTGAGCGGGGAGGCTGATGCGTGGCTCAATCTCACGACCCTGAGATCAGGACCTGACTTGAAATCAAGAGTCAGACACTTAACCAACAGAGCCACCTAGGTGCCCCCAGGGTCTTTAATATTAAAAATCATTTTTACAGTACTATTAGCCAGCTTCCAGCAGATTTCTTTCAGGAAATGTATTCTTGGATGTCCTTGAAGATACACTTGGTCTTGCAAACTTGTAGGAAGTCATTTTGAAGTGTTGACTTAGGTGCCTGTAAGACATCTGGTAATAATGAAGATGGAGCTTTTAATGCTTTGGGGTTTTATGAATGAGTTACAGTACAGTCACTGATGAATTATTAAAGTATATCTCTGCAGGAGGAGGTGTCCATATTTTTTGACTGTTGGGAAGTTGCACATATTGATAGTTGTCCAGAAAGAAATTGGGACTCGCTGTTAATCAGATCAATTAGTTTGAGAACCAAGTGAATTGATCTTATATTTCAGGAGATTCTTGCTCACCATGGATATAGAGAGATGTTTCATAAAAGAGGCACACTGTTTATTAAGGAGTCTGAATCATGTAGGACAATAGTTAAATGTGTGAACCATCCCCTTGCCTTTACTCTTACTGGCTTGTTTTTGTTGTTGTTGTTGTTGTTGTTGTTTTCCCTCCTGAATGACTGGAGGGCATCACTCTCTGTCTGGTAATCTTCCACTCATCCTCAAGAGCAGCCCCAATGCTGCCCCTTCTTTGTGACTCTCTCTAATCTTCAGTTAATTGTCTTTTACATGACCATAGCACCATATACATAGTTATCTTAGTATTTCTCATTAATTATCCTATAAGTGTGTGTGTAAATGTATTTATTTATTGGTTTATTCTACTAGAGTATAAGCTCCTCAGTAAATGTTCTTTTCCATTCACAGCACATTGTAATAGGTATCTGATAAATGTTCAGGAATGAATAATTACAAAAGGATTTAAGTAAAATCAAACTTCCAGGAAAAGTTAGAAAATGGTATCAACAATTTAATAAGTTTGGACTATTGGGCACTTAGACAGATTTAAAGGATTCCTAAACAACTAGAAGCAGTTAAATTTAAAAACATACTTAAAAATAAGTATCTTTTTTTTTTATTCGAAAATTGTATGGTATGAGATCTGAGGAACAGGTCCCTTTCTCAGTCTAATAGATAATCAACAAATTAGACTTTGGAAAGAAAAGGTTTCATTTACTGTCCTTAAGAGAATATCCACATACAATTAAAATAATTGGTCTTTTTTTGAGAACTGATAGGGAGTTTGAAAAGAGTGATCTAAATAGACTTAATAATTTCTTTATTCAACCAATTTCTGTCGAGCCCCTGGTATTTGCCCAGCTCTATGTTAGGTACTGAGGGTTCAGGGATGAACCAAACCAACTTGGTTCCTGCCCTCCTGGGTGTAGAACATAATGAGTGAGGTAGGTGGACTTCAAACAAAAGGCCTCCTAAAGGTCATGTCACTACAACTGTGATAAGTATTATAACTGACAAATTCAGGTACTTAATAGCATTCAAGAGGAGAATCTGACCCAGAGACAGGGCACCTTCACTGGAGAAGTGATAAACAGAAACTAGAAAGATGGTGAAGGTGGGGAGGACAGGGAATTTAGGGGAAATGTGGTGAAAAGAAGAGTGATATGGGCAGACGGAAAACTAGCAAATATGCATATGAACCTGGTACATTTGTAGAAGGCAAGGTGGGGCTAGGCAATGAGGCTCCAATACAGTGAGTGAGGGGAAACAAAACATAAGGTGAGATGGGAAGTTGGGCAGGAATCAGTGCTTTCAAAGGATCAAAGGTCATGCTACGGATGGGACAGAGGATGAGGCCAGGGGTAACATGCATCTTATGCAAATGTGGCTCCAAGAGAAGTCCCTTCACTTCCTCCTTCCAACTAAATAGCCACCCCACTCCCTCAAACTTACCCCTTTGTATATAAAAAACCCAGAGGTGCTAGTAATATGATGGTTTATCCTAAAAAAATGTAGTATTCATGGGAGTTTTAAGAAAAGAAATGACATTCAAAGTTGAGTTTGAACAGTCTGGAAAATGGCAAAGATCAGTGTAGAAAGACAATGAAGAGGCAAGGATGGTTCATCAATGACACTGGAGTCATTGACAGTGGAAATGAGTAGAGGGAAATTGATAAATTAGAGAAACATTTTAAAAGAATAATCAACAAAGATGGGATGTGAGGGAAAGGGAGTTAGCAAGAATGATTGCAAGATTTCTGTTATGAGCATGTGAGTGGATATTTGGGCAATTGTTGCAGTAGAAACACTTGAGGAGGAATAGTTTGGGAAGGAAACATGGAACATTCAGATTTTGAAATTGTGGTGTTCAAGGAACCTGTGAAACATCCAAGAGATATCAAGGGGAGGTAGACATAAAATTATAAGAATCAGGGGCGCCTGGGTGGCTCAGTCGTTGAGCGTCTGCCTTCGGCTCAGGTCATGATCCCAGGGTCCTGGGATCGAGCCCTGCGTCAGGCTCCCTGCCCCGCGGGAAGCCTGCTTCTCCCTCTCCCTCTTCCCCTGCTTGTGTTCCCTCTCTCGCTGTCTCTCTCTCTGTCAAATAAATAAAAATTAAAAAAAAATTATAAGAATCAGAAGGGAAATGTGGAGTATTGATAAAATAAAGGAAATGTGGAGTATTGATAAAAATTAGAGTAATAAAGAACTTCTTTGGATCATAATATAGATCGTGGGGGAGAAAGAACAATATTAGATGTTCTCAAAAAGTGATAAAAGAAGGTTTTTTTTTGGTAACATACATTTATTTTTGATTTTTTGTAGTAACATGTTTTGGCTTTTTGCTATCTATTGTTGGCTACGTTTTAATGATAGTTACTATGTGTTTTGCATTGTACTAGTACTAACAAGTATGAGACTTCCTTCATTACTCTGGAGATCAGCAATACAGAAATTATTAGAAAATTATCACAGATATTCTTAAATTGTTTAACACAAATAATCAGTGAAATAGCCATTTAATGGAACTTTTTTAAATTTAATGCATAACCACATAAGTCCCTTTATTAGAGAAATTGTACAATTGGTTAATTACGGTCAATGGTCATATCTATGGGTTAATTCTTTAAAAATCAGAACCAGGGACACTTGGGTAGCTCAGTTGGTTGAGTGCCCAACTCTTGATTTCGGCTCAGGTCATGATCTCAGGGTCCTGAGATTGAGCCCCGCGTGGGCGCCCTGCTCAGCAGGGAGTCTGCTTCTCTCCTTCTCCCTCTCCCTCTGCCTCCCCCTGCTCATGCATGTTCTCTCTCTCTCAAATAAATAAATAAATAAATAAATCTTTAAAAAAAAAAATAAAAATTAGAGCCAATAATTAGGATAGATTCTATGCTCTCTTCATTACATTGTGAAGTGTCTGGTGCAGTCATATTGTATTGTTGGAATGACAGCTTATACAGATTATAAGAAAATTAGAAGATACATAGGAACACCAAGTTCTGCCCCTCTTTCTGCAACAGTCTTAATGATTTTCTTCACCACCTGGGCATGCCTGCATGGGTGAACTGAACACAGAGGAGGTAGGTGATGGGAGATGAGGGTGATTTTCAATGGTCACCATTTTCCTCATATGATCTTGACTGATGTTTTCATACATGTGTTCAGCTGGTAAAGGCTGCCTTTGCTCATCATAGCCAAGCAACCATAGTCTCGGTGTCTGGTAATATTTATCTAAGTGATACAAAGGTCCTAAGTTCTGGTTTGGAAAATAGCATCCTCACCACCAGCATCAGTTTTAGCTTTAGAAGCTTCTACTATTTCCCTTGTGTCTAGGGTAGCCTCATCTGTTTCCAACAATCCATTCATTTCATATACTTCCATATCTGCAGCTTTTCTTCCACCTTCCTCTTCCTCCTCTTCACATACTGCTGAGCAATCTTGAAGTCTTATACTGTCATTGTTTTCCAGTGTAATCTCCTTAACTGCTTCAGTTATTCCTGCAATACCTGTGTTATGGTAAGTATCTACCCATCCCCCATCACCATCATCTTCAATGGTAGCTTCTAATTCATCTGAATATTCTGTGTGCACCGCTCTTGCATGGCACATTTTTGGTGACCAAAAATTTTTTTCCTGTTGGTAGGTATGCCTTCACTTTCAATTCTTCGCCTGTAGCCCATTGCCATGTTGGATAGTGGTGGACTAAGTGATCTGTAGCTGCCACAAACTCTTCTGGGGTGATAACACCTGTTTCCTTAAACTTTGGTTCTTTGAGGACCTGGGTCAGGTACTCAGCCATTTCCAGTGTCTTTCTGAAATAGCCATTTAAGAAAGTCAGAGAAGTGTCAGATCTAGATCTAGATCTATCTATCTACACACACACGTATATATAAGACATGCATATATATATATACACACACACACATATATATACACACACACACATTTATATCACTAAAATAATGTTATCTTTTTATAGATACTGATAATGAAGTTCAGAGAGGTTAAGTGATGTCATGTAGTTAACAAATGGCTGAGGGCAGACTTGAAATCTCCACACTGAGAGTTCTTTCTACTGTACTGCTCTGGATTGTCACAGCCAATATTAACAAGTGCCTGTGCCCTTTACCAAGCATTTTGATCCTTATTACAACTCTATGAGATTAACAGATCCACACCACAGTGGCAGCAATACATAAAGTGGAGTCTTCTGTCTCCTAACTTGTATCCCAGACTCTAGGAATATCCTGAGTTCATGCAGAAGTAGCCTTGGATTTGCACTGAAACTTTGCATGATAGGTGTGGAATTGATGAGTAAGGGATTGCCATTTACAAGGTGCATTGTGATGACAGCGTAAATGCCATCAGCAGGATCTGGGCCAAAATAATTAGTATGGAATACATCAGAATGACAGCCACCTTCTATGGGCTCAGCTTTTTGAGGGTATGTGCCTAAATGAAACTCATCTCATTTCTTCCCTGGGGTTGAATTTTAAGAGCACACAGAATGAGGGTGTTCATTGAGAGTATGATTTAAGGTACCTACAGGAAAAGAAGGGAGACCAGAGGAGAAGGGAACAAACAATATTCAAGTTCCAAGAACTTAGAAATGTAAGAACATAGGGCAAATGAGAGAATAATAATAATATAATATTTATGGTGATGATGATAGAGAAAGAGAAGGATCCAATGCATTCACAGATATGTTTCTGTTTTAAATCGTCTGCTCATTTTTGACCTAGGATTTTCCTTCTGGTAGTTAAGATGCATTTAAAGTATTAGCCTTTGGTTTCTACAATGTACATGGTTGGCCCCATGTGACTGTGGGTGTTAGACTCACTATGATGAGAACAGGGCCATGGCACCCCTCATACTCTATTCCCCAAAGGAAAGCAGGTCTGGCTGTCTTCCACTGGAAAACATATCCCTCACAGAATGAGTTCATTTTAGCTGTCAGCTATGGAGTATCTAAGAATCTCTGTATGCATGCAACATTGCCAGCAAGATGCCCACCCACCTCCACTGGGGATAAGAATCCCCAGTGGGGGGAAAAAGGCTGCTTCCAAGTGAGTGAAGCAGCTGTTGTCTTACACAGAAATGTCAAAAGCACAAGCAAATTTTTCATCACCAATTGGCGGTGTCATGGCCAGTGAAATACTTTGTGGTTTTTATGTGGTTTGGGGAGAAGCAACTGGCTTTGTGAGGTTTAAGTTATAGATATAAATTATATAACTGGAACACTAAAACCCTTGGTTTGAATTCATTTTATTGCTAATGATAGGATTTGAATCTGAGATGTGGTAGGTGGGATTAAATTAGCCACACCACACACCTTTGAGATGTTAAAAATTATTTTGCTATCTTCTTAAAAAATTTTACCTTTTAGTTACATTTTTCTTAGTAGTTAAATGAATATAAATATGTTAAATGAATATAAAAATGTGTAGAATTTTATCATATGTTTCTATTAGCTAAAATATTGCCATTACCCAAAATAAGTCTCTAAATATAAAAACATTGTTTTCCAGGGGCGCCTGGGTGGCTCAGTCATTAAGCATCTGCCTTCAGCTCGGGTTGTGGTCCTGGGGTCCTGGGATCGAGTCCCACATTGGGCTCCCTGCTGGGCGGGAAGCCTGCTTCTCCCTCTCCCACTCCCCCCTGCTTGTGTTCCCTCTCTTGCTGTGTCTCTCTCTGTCAAATAAATAAATAAAATAAAAACAAAACAAAACAAACAAACAAAAACATTGTTCTCCAAATGCAAAGAAATATAAACTATATGCCACTGTGTTTATATTGACTTTCCATTTGCTGATATGTTTATTTCCCCACCCACCTGTAACCTACTCTTTCATCTGTGCATCCACCCATCATCTAACAGCTATTGATTAAGCCTGTCTACGGCTGATATACTGTGTTAGACATCATAGGACACTGAAAGCAATATAACTTCTATTTCCTCTCTTCTAGAAGCTTCAAATCATTTGACAATTCATTTGTGACATGAAGAGGAGTGAGCCACCCTACCATTGCATCAGTAATCTTTAAACAATAAGGAAAATGAAACAAGTGTTGTCTCCCACCCTGCCCACCAAGACACAGATACCAAGCCTTGCCACAGATGCAGTGCCGACCTTTACGTCCTTTTTAAGACAAGCTCTGTTTATGTACCTGATAAATGACAACAAAATGTATATGAGCTTAGAGTATATAAAACTGTAAGTTAGCTGTGATTTAGATTATGAGAAAATAGATGAAAGCTCAATATAAAGGAATAAAATCTAATGTAACATATGATGCCTTTATGGACCACACTGTAAACATCTTTGGCATTTGCCTTGATCTGCCTGATTATGTGACAGAAGTAACAAAGTAACTCAGCAGTTGTCTTGGTCCATTTGGGCTGCTGTCACAGAAATACCTTAGACTGGGTGGCTTAAACAACAAAAACTTATTTCTCACAGTTCTGGAGGCTGGGCAAGTCAAGATCCAGGTGCTGGCAAATTCAGTATCTGGTAAGAGTCCTCTTCCTGGTTTATGAATGCCTATCTTTTTGCTGTGTCCCCACATACTGGAATGGATGAGAGAGCTCTTTGGGGCCTCTTCTATTTGGGCACTAATCTCTTTAATGAGGTCTCTCCCCTCATAACCTAATCATCTTGCAAAAGCTTCACCTCTTAATACCATTACACTGGGGGTTAATCTTCAACTTTCAAATTTGGGAGACATTCAGTATATAGCAGTAGTTAACATGTGTCATTTATAGTAAGTTATTAAAAACTGTTTTTGAAATTGTACCTGGAGTTGGGATATTTTGAGTTGGAAGCTTCCTCAGTGATGATCTACCTCAAGACCCCATTTTGCAGATAAAGAAACAGAGGCCAAATAGATCATCTAACTGGCTGGGAGAGGACCCCTCCTATCTGGGTCTTCAAACTCCAAGTCAGAGCTCTTTGCACTCTGCCTCTTACAAAGTTTTTATGTGAGATGTTTCACTGCCAACAGCTAATAATAGGACCAATTTTAGCCTAAGTTAGGGTAGAAGAATCTTGTTTTAAAAATCATCCTTAAACTTTTTTTTCCTTTCTCTACCTTCCTCAATCCCCTTTCTGGTTCCTTTTTGCTTCCCTTGTCTTGTTTCCCTAATGGGACATCTAGTACCCTCATATCAATTTGCATTGCAAATGTTCTCTTATCCTCCATTTAACTCTTTCTCATCAACATGGTTTTTTAACCCAAGTAAAAGTTCTGATAGGATTCCCAGGTTACCTTGGGATAAAGCAACAGAAAGGTTTGGCTAATGGGAGGTTGAATCTTGGTTTGTCTTATTCTACCAATTACAGGGGTAAAATGGCTGTATATTTTATTTAGTCTACCACAGGCCTTGGACTCAGCATGAGTGAACACAAACACCAATGCTGGCTCATCAGATTTGCCAGAGTTCTAGGAAAAAGCTTTCATTCAATTTCATACATTACCAAAAGCATTGACCATGGGTCACATAAACCCATGCACTTGACACTGCATACACATAGACACGGGAGGTCTAGGCTCATCTGTCTCTCCCCTTTTGCTCTTTCACTACCCTGCCATGCTTCTGGCACCCCCCCAAGTATGCATGTCCTGCTTTTCTGCCTACTCCATCCAATGACCAGAAACAACAGGACGTTATTTTCCCAAATTAATACTTGTAAAGATGTCACAAGATCTTCCCATAATACAACTTCCATTTTTCTTCCTTAAAAAAAAGGTGGGTCTTTTAATAGCTCTTTTAGGTTTATTTTCCCTATATTCTTAATTATATTAAAGACTCATATTTCTTCCCTGAGTATTCATTTAGAAAGAAGGTTTTGTAATAGTCACATTTAATTTATCAGGGTGCAATAATTTGTGTTTCCCAATCATCTTGCCGACTTTGGTTCATTATACTATTGTCTCACATGAGTAAGTTAGCAAAGTTTGGATTGATTGACTCTAATTAACTAAAACTGGTTCCAGGCTGTGCATCTATTGTCATGGTGGCTAGCCGCAAAGCCCTAAACTGTGCAGCAGTGGTGATATAAGGTAATATTGATTTGAAAACTGTAGATCATATGTAACCTTGGGCTTATCACTGTTTGGGAGACAAACTAAAAAAAAAAGGATGGGGAAGGGAGAGATATTAGGACAAGTTGTAAGGGCACTTGGGAGTATAAATGGAATTTTCAGTGGGTTCACTTCTTTTATTGTTTTTCCTGTCCAGAGATAATCACAGATGTGTTGAACAAACAAATTCAAAGTCAGCAGTTGGAAGAGTAAGGTTTTCATGGTTTTTGAAACTGTGAAGAAATGAAATACATTTGCTGATAAACTGTCCAAGATCCAACTAAAATTATGGGGAGACCTCCTATTTTGTAGAGGAAATCTTTCTATATGTTACTCACTGAAAAGTAGGATTGTTTGAAATTTATTCTTTTCTCTGTTGCTGAATTTTTATAGTCAATAATGATCTTTGTCTGAGAAAAAATTGTTTTTAGACAGTGGGTAACTGGAAAAATGATTGCATTTTATAGCTTGTAAACATGAACAAATATCACCCTTGCTTTATAGTATTGGACAGAAATCAAGTTAAAGAAACTAGAGCAGAATGTCATAGGTGAGATTCATCAATTAATTTCCTTCTTCCCTATGCAAAATGCTGCAGCTTCTGTCTTAAAGTACCAGTTAGGATCTCCTTATTTTGATTGCTGTTGCTCACTTTTTCCATATTCTTCATTCTAAAAGCTCCAGGGCCCTGGTTTTCCATGACACCCTTATTAACTGAGCAACCATCTCCCTTCCATCATCCATTTTTCATCAAGTTCAATAGAACAGTCTTTATGTCCCAACAGACAGATGAAGTGAAAGTTTAACTCATGTTCTACAGAACCTTGCTTGAGACGTTTTCTGTCAGAGTGGAGAAAATACTGGAAGCATTTCCAGTTTATCCAGCTGCTTCCTTCATTTGCACTGTGCTGAAGTCTGTTTGGAAACTGAGGATAGGCTACTTTTATGTCAGTGCCTTCTTCACATGATTGTTTGAGTTTCTTTTAATGTTTTGTGACCATTGTGGCCGTGTGAGAAAAGACAAACTTCCAAATGTTACAGAGAAAAGAGCCTGTATTCATCAGGGTTTCCAGAGAAACAGAACCCAATAGGATGTGTGTGTGTGTATGTGTGTGTGTGTGGAGAGAGAGAGAGAGAGAGAGAGAGAGAGATTTTAAGGAATTGGCTCAGGTGATTATGGAGGCTGCAAAGTTTAAAATCAGCGAGTGGGTCATCAGGCTGAAGAACCATGAAAAGTAGATGTTACAGTTTAAGTCCAAAGACCTCTGCTGTAGAACTCTCTCTTGCTTGGGGCAGGTCAGTCTTTTGTACTAATCAGATCTTCAACTGATTGATCAAGGCCCACCCACACTATGGAGGGTAATCTGCTTTACTCAAAGTCCACCAACTTAAATCTCATCCAAAAACATTCTCACAGAAACATCCAAAATAATGTTTGGCCAAATATCTGCATATGGTGGCCCAGCCACGTTGACACAGATACATCACAGAGGCCACGGCTCACATAAAGGCACAGGCTAAGGAACCAGAGAAGAAAAAGATGGGGAAGGAGAATGACACAACTTTGTGTTGAAAAGAGAAACAAGAAAGCATATGGCTATTAATTCCTCACAGATTTTGAAGTATTTCAAATGGTCATCACACAAACATGGTACATATAACATATGCCTGCCTTTCTTCTTGAATGACTTAGTAACAAAGTGTCCTCACACCCTTTTGTTCTTAAGGGCAGGTAGGGGTCATAGTAGTTCTGAAGCAGTGGGCCCCACAGGCAATGGTGAAATGACAGTAAAGACCCTGCCCAATCTCTTTCCTCTATCCTGCTCTAATGGGTGAGCAGGTGGCTGCACACATTTATCCCAGAGAATTTCTGCCCTGCCCTTCTTTCTAGAATTCAAAACAGTAGTCGAAAAGGTCTCTGCCATGTTTACAATTTTCTGCCTCCTGAGAACCAGTTACAAGTGACTCACTTCTTACCAAATAGAAAGCAGGTATAATATCTCTTGCAGGTAAAATAATTTGTCTTAACATCTTCAATAATCAAACAATAAGCATTCTTTAAGTCCTTAATAGGTGCCCAGTGCTGAGGAAAATGCAATGGAAGAATCACACACAGTCTTTACCTGTAAGAGTTCATGATTTTTTGCAGGGGAGGGAAGCAAATCAAATACATAGCAAATAAACAGAATAGAAGTTAAGAGTGGGAAGAGGGTCTTCAGACAAGAAATTCTGTCAGAGTTCATAGATGGTGGACATAAATATGAAATGGAATGGCCACCTCTCTGTGTTGCTATATTTGAATATATGCTGCAAAAATGGAGGGATATTGTTTAGACTGATTAAGAATTAGCTCATTCTTGGAACACCTGGGTGGCTCAGTTGGTTGAGTGCCCCACTCTTGGTTTTGGCTCAGGTCATGATGATCTCAGTGTCCTGAAATCGAACGCTGCATCAGTCTCCATGCTCAGCGTGGAGTCTGCTTGTCCCTCTCCCCCCCCAACCCCCGGTCCTCCCTGCACTCTCTCTCTCAAATAAATAAATAAAATCTTAAAAAACCCCAATTAGCTCATTGTTATTCAAATCACACCAGTTTCTCTCAATGATCGTATGTTTTCCTAGTGTTTTTTTCCAACTTATTCAATTTAGTAGTCAAATTTGTGAAAACCATATGGAAACACCTAAGGATGGATTTTTGATAAGAGGAGGTTATTTGGAGATCTTGTCTGTAAAATGGAATACATTTATATACTTGTAAACTTTTAGTTTACCTTCTGAGGAAACATTCCATTTCCCCCCAAAGAATGTAACTATCATTACTTACTTTTACTTACAGAAAAAAAATAGACAATGTTTGGAAATTATATTGGATAAACTCTGCCTTTCTAATAATTTCTGGAAATCTGAAATTATCCTGGGTCACCTGAGATGGCAAATTGGTCTCAATAGCCTTGATTTTTTTCAATTCCCCCTCAGGACAGGAAGAACCCAGTGGTAGAAACAGTTTCAGGGAGACTGATTATGAGTTAAAGGGGCAAGAAGGTTTTTTGAGAAGCCTGGGTCCTCACAGTGGATAACAGTAATAGGGAAGACACCAAGATCATTGCTGAACCATTTCAAGGTTGAACCTGAAAAAAAAAAAACAAACCCTAAATGTCAATTCTGAAAGGCAAACAAAGTAACAGTACTGGAGAATTAGAGCATAACATGGGCTACAACAGGACAGGATTAAGTGTGAGGAAAGGTCAAGGATAGTAGCTCAGAACTAAGATTTTGAATGAAGATTGTATATTGGTATATTTTTTCACATGGTCTGCAATTTATATTAACAAGATGGGCAAAACAGCTTAATCAGGATGCAGTAGCGAGGTGGTATGCAGAGCCAAACTCCAAGTCAGTTCTCACTCTTCTAGTGACAGATATTTGACCAAAAAAGTCTTCTAAGTTTGTTTCTTTATCTGAAAGGTAAGACATTGCATCTGAGATGACACAAAATAGATCTGCTGATTCTTTCTAAAATCAGAGAATATTGGAGAGACAGTGCTGTGCTAAATCAGAGGATGACCCACAGATCAGCAGCATCTGAATCACTTGGGAACTTGTTGGAAATGCAATATCTCAGGCTCCAGCCCAGATCTACTGCATTGGAACCTGCAACTTATTAATAAGATTCCCAGGTGACTTATGTGCACATTAAAATAAGGAACACAAACATTCTACTTTCTATACTACCACTTACAGATAGTGTTTGATTACAAACCCACAAGTGATAATGGAGTTCACAATCTTTAAAATCAGTGTTTGCTAATAATATCTCCTTTAACTTTTAGGACCTAGCACAATAACAGAAAAATTATATTTGGTCAATAAATATTGAATGAATGAATGAATGAATGTTTCACTTTGAATTGTGTTCATCCATAACTTATTTGAACTAGCTGGAGAATAAATCAATCTGTTTTCCACAATCAGCCCAAAAATTAAATAGAAAGACTTTTTGTTCCATATAGGCTTCTGTTTTTTAGGCTAAATATGTCTGGTTCCTTCAGCTATTTCTCAGTATCAAGGTATATATAAGTTCCTCACCATCCTTGGTACCTTTTCCTGGCCATATGTTGGATTCCAAGTGTCCCTCCTAGAATGTCATCGAGGAGTAAACCCATCCCCAGATGTGCTCTGAGTGGCACACAATACAAGTAACACAAGCTGATGACATTCCTCTGCTTCTGCTCTGGGATTTTCTAATTTAGCAAATTGGTTGTCACATCACTAAAAATAGAAAGTTTGAACTTGGGCTCCCTTTTTTTGTCGGAGGTTATTTTGCTTACCACAAACCAAGGCCACAGAAGCTAAATATATGTCTACTTGAATGATGACTTTATAGCAATAAAATGAGCCCACAGGGGCTAATGACTCTGTAATCAGATTTTTCAACCACTTTTTATATTGGGCATAATTTTCTCTCTCTCTCAGAAATTCTACATCATTTATCACTAGATTAACGTGAGTAAAAGGGGAAGGGCATGAGCCAAGAGATTAGAGGCCACTGCCTGTCTAATGCTAAATCATAATAGTAAATTTGACTGGAGGAGACTTCGATTTTGGATACTAGTACAGTAGACCCTTGTGTTCTTTTTTAGTTCAGAATTTCTACTTTGGCAGTGGTTTAAGAAATTAGGTTTTAAAAAGAATTTACTTTGTTTTTAGTTTAAAAATAATCAACAGTATATCAACATGATTAATAGTATACCAACTCAGGATCATTTTTAAAGTTCCTTTTATTGGTCTCTACCACTTCCTGGTTGCTATCAAGGGAAGGGTATCAAATACCTACTGTTGACCTGCTTGAAAACTGGTCTTTGGTAAATTTGAGTTAAGACACTTTTTTGGTGGGGGGAGTGTTACTATTAACATTTTGGTGGACTTGTGCTCCAGACCCCATTTGAGTAACAATTTCTGTTACACCTATTAATGTCAACTTTAATTTAGATACTCCTTCCACAGCTTGAAGCTCAACCTGCTGCACTGGTAGTTATTCCTTTTCCAGAATTGATTGCTCTTACGCCTGGTTCACAACCTACTTGTACTGAATATCCTCTGCTTATTCCTCGAGGTCCACTCTCCACCCTTGTCCTTCCTACTGCCTGCTTTGGTAGGCTGTGCCGTACAGATTACATCAACGGGCTTCCACGCCTCCTCTCTCTCCTTATCCTTTAGGCCTAGAAGTGGCAACAGCTCCACTTCTACTAACTCAGGATTTCTGTGCCATCCTTTATGGATCCTCTGTAGCTTACTCATGTCTTTGTAATCAGTGCTTTATATATAAACCCTCCTTGAATTTTCCTAATTTGATGGTACCATCTGCATCTGTTTCTTTGTTCCTTTATCCTGGATGATTATAGGACCCATTCATTCATTCATTCTGTCATTTGTTGTTGTTGTTATTTACTTACTCATTTATGTAGCAAACACTTACACATTATCTATTATTTACCAAATGCTCTGCTGAATTTCTTTAGAGCTCATTCTCTACCAAAAGGTCAATAAACTTTAGATAAAAGTTAACTCATGAATTTCTTATCTTAGTTGATGCGTGTCCTATCGGCAAAAAGCCTGTTATTAGGAGACAGGTACTACCAGTCATCTCAAGATAATGTTTGCTACTCTTGAGACACTGAATAAGAGCCCCTTTTCATATCAAGTCAGTCTTTTTTTGATTTACTTAGATCAAAGTACAAGTAACAAATATTACTGTTTTACTTTTTTTAAATAATTTTCTTTTCTTGAGGGAGAGTGAGAGCATAAGCAGGGGGTGGAGGGGCAGATAGAGAGGGAGAGAATCTTGAGCTGGCTCCACACTCAACACAGAGCCCCACGTGGGGTTCTATCCCACACCCCGAGATCATGACCTGAACCAAAGTCAAGAGTTGGAGGCTTAACCAACTGAGCCATCCAGGCGCCCCACAAATATTACTGTTTTTAATCAAAAGACTCATACAAACAAGAGATAAGAGTTGTTCTGTTGGTGCCAATAACTAAAGTTATTCCAATTTTTTCATGATGCCTAGATCTAGTCTTTGGCCAGTAACTTGCTGTCTAAGGCTACTTATAAAGGCAAACTTGGAGAACTTCTCAATAAAAGACTTTCTTTGCACTCACAGATTTTTAAAAAATATTTGGTTGTAGTAAAGGGTAAGAGGTTTGCACTCCTTAGAATTGTCTTGTGTATGTGATTGAAGAAGAATCCTTTTCAATTTGGATAAAGGCATAGCGAAGTTTATTCTCAAGGACAGAGGGATAGCATTCTTTCATTGGCTTTCTTGGGCTCTGGTTGTGAAACAATAACATGGCTTTATGGCAGTGATGGTGGAAAAGGGTTTAGTTTGTAGTAAAGCCATCTTTGGCTGCATAAATAAAAGTTAAGTGACAAGACTAAAGGATGTGAAAGTCTTATTGTTCAGTAAAGTGATAGGAAAATATTACTAGGCTGTGTTCTTCTCAGAGTCCCATTTTAAGAAGGAGAGTCCCATTTAAGAAGGAAGTAGAAGGTGAAAATATCACCTTTTCAAGATGAGGAGCATAAAGTCCAGGTCTGGATAGCATATCATATGAGAAGTATGTAAAAGAAAAAGAGATCACAAAACAACTGTTTTTTTTTTTTTTTAAAGATTTTATTTATTTATTTGAAAGAGAGCGAGAGAGAGCGCACATGAGAGGGGGAGGGCCAGAGGGAGAAGCAGACTCCCCACTGAGCAGGGAGCCCGATGCGGGACTCGATCCTGGGACTCCAGGATCATGACCTGAGCCGAAGGCAGTCGCTTAACCAACTGAGCCACCCAGGTGCCCAGAGATCACAAAACAACTGTTTTTAAACATGGAGGACTGGATTTATTTTTTATACCTCCAAAAATCAGAATACTGTGAATGTGTATTTTTTCCTCTAAAATGGAGAGATTACTTCCCATCTCATTTTATGAAGCTGGAATTAGCCTGATACTGCATCCTGTCAAAGACATTGCAAGAAAAGAAAATCAAAGACCAATATTCCTCATGAGCACAGATGCAAAAATTCTAAATAGCATTTTAACAAATTAAATCCAGCTATCTACATAAAGGATAATACATCATGACCACGTAGGGCTGATCCCAGGAATGCAAAGTTAGTTTAACATTTGCAAATCCAAAAAAGAAAATCCTTATGATCATCTCACTAGAAAAAGTATTTGACAAAATCCAACAATCATTCCCCATTGAGGAAAAAACAAAGCCTCTCAGGAAATCAGAATTAGAAAGGAACTTACTCGGGGCGCCTGGGTGGCTCAGTCGTTAAGCGTCTGCCTTCGGCTCAGGTCATGATCCCAGAGTCCTGGGATCGAGCCCCGCATCGGGCTCCCTGCTCTGCGGGCAGTCTGCTTCTCCCTCTCCCACTCCCCCTGCTTGTGTTCCCTCTCTCACTGTGTCTCTCTCTGTCAAATAAATAAAATGTTTAAAAAAAAAAAAAGAAAGGAACTTACTCAATCTGCTGAAAGTAGCTAACATACTTAATGATGAAAAACTGAATGCTTTCCTCCTAGAACTAGGAACAAGACAAGGATGCTCACTCTCACCACTACTATTCAACAATGCATTGGAGATTCAAGCCAGCACAATCAAGAAAAAGATAGAAAAGTTATCCAGATAAGAAAGGAAAAAGCAAAACTTTTATTTGCATTTTTTTACATGATTATTTGTGTACAAAATCACATAGAATCGACAAGAAATCTAAATAATAAGTGTTTTTGCAAGATTTCTGTATATAAAATCTATGTGCAAATGTATTTGAATATGCCAACAGTAGACTCTTACAACTTAAAATTTAAGTATCTCATATATTATAGTACAGTGTGAAAAATGTAAAATACTCAGGGATAAATCTGACAAAATACATGAAAAGACCTGTGCACTAGAAATTATAAAATACTGTTGGGAGAAATTAAGGGAGATATAAATAATTGAAAAGATGTCTTCTTCATGGGTTAAAAGAGTTAATATTGTTTAGATAGTAGTCCTCCCAAAATTGATCTATAAATTTGATGCAATTCCAATCAAAATCTTAGCAGCCTTTTTTTTTTTTTTGGTAGATATTGACAAGCTAATTTTAATACTTACATGGGAAAAAGAAGAACAGATTTGGTGGGCTAACACTTTCAATATGAGGATTTATAAAGGTACAGAAATTAAGAGTATTAGCATTAAGATACACAATAGAACAATGAAACAGATTAGAGAGTCTATGGACAATTGATTTTTGACAAAGGTATAAGGCCAATTCAATGGAAAAAAAATACTCTTGTCAACAAATGGACTGGATATCCATAAACAATAGAATGAACTTTGACCCATACACAAAAAAATGAACTTTGACCCATCCTTCTCACCATATACAAAAAAGTAAGTCAAATGGATGATAAAACTAACCATAAAATCTAAAATAGTAAAACTTCTGGAAGAAAACAAAGGAGAAAAGTTTTGTGATTTTGGTGTAGGTAAAGATTTCTTAGATATGACCCAAAAAAAGAGGATTCATAAAAGAACACACTGATAATTTACACTTTTTTAAAATGAAAAACTTTTGCCCTTTAAAAGACATTGTTAAGCAAATGAAATGACTAGCCATAGACAGGGGGGGAAATATTTGCAAAGCTTTTACCTGTTAAAGAATTGTGTGTAGGATAGATAAAGAATTTTAAAATCCAATAATAAGAAAACAAACACTCCAATTAAAAACAGGCAAAGATCTGAACAGGAAGTTCAGCAAAGAAGATATGTGGATGGCATATAAGCATATGAAAAGATGTTGAACAACATTAGACATTAGGGGACTACAAGTTAAAAGCACCACAAGATGCCATTACACAACTGTTAGAATGGCTAAAATTTCAAAGGCTGATCATACTTGATGTAGAGAAGGATGCAGAGAAACTAGAACTCTCATACAGTGCTGGTGGGTACATCAAATGGCACAACCACTTTGGGACACAGTTGGGTGGTTTCTTAAAATGTAAATGCATACCTATCATATGATCCAGCCATTCCACTTTTAGATATTTACCCAGGAGAAATGAAAACATATCAAGACTTGTACATGAACATTCTTATTGGTCTTATTTGTTTTGTTTTGTTTTTTAGAGAGGGGGGAGGGGCAGAGGGAGAGGGAGAGAGAGAATTTTAAGCAGGCTGCATCTCACACATCCCTGAGATCATGACCTGAGCCGGAATCAACAGTCTGATGCTTAACCAACTGAGCCACCCAGGCACCCCTGGTCTTATTTGTAATAGCCAAACTGGAAATAACCTCAGTATTCATGAATAGATGAATAGATAAACAAATTTTGATATATGCAATACAATGGAATTCTGCAACAAAGAAAAATAATGAACTACTAATACACGGAAAACATGATGGATCTCAAAATAATTATGTTGACTGAAAAAAGAGTAAATGCTATATGATCTCATTTATATACAATTCTAGAGAATGCGAAGTAACTTGTAGTGACAGAAAGCAGATGAGTGATTTCTTGAGGACAGGGGAGGCGGTAGGGGATGGGGAAGGCCTAATGGGTTTACAAAGGGGCTAAGGGAGTGTGATTGTGATGACAGTTTCGTGGGTGTATGCATATGTCCAAAAATCCAATTGTATACTTTAAATATGTGCTGTTTGTGTTGATTACATGTCATTAAAGAGACAGGAGCAGGAGACTGGTAGAGAAGGAAAGAAAGATGGTCCCCTAAGTAAGTTATATGATTTAGTAAGAGGGTGATCATATTTTGAGACTGAAACACAATTTCCCTGCATACTTACACAACAGACATGGGCTGAGAACAACTTCCATACTCTTCTCCCTCTCTGCTCTCCTCATTTTTTCCCTTCTCTCCTCCCACTCCCTTCTCTCCTTCCCTGAATTGTGAGATTAAAAATGATATTTTATCATGCGGTGCCTGGGTGGCTCAGTCTGTTAAGCACCCAACTCTTGATTTTGGCTCAGATCATGATCTCGGGGTCGTGAAATCGAGAAGATAAGCAGGTGTCAGGCTCTGCGCTCAGCAAGGAGTCTGCTTAGGATTTTCTCTCTCCCTCTCCTTCTACCCCTCCCCCTGCTCATGTGTACACGCTCTCTCTAGAATAAATAAACAAATCTTTAAAAAACTATATTTTATCTTAAGAATCAGCAAAGACGTTAATTTCTGAAAATAATTCTGTACCTCTCTTAGGATGGCAGGTGATACCTTAGCACCTGGAATAGCAGGGGAAAAGGAAAGAAAAGAAATAACTCAGATGCTCTCTACTAGAAATGGACAGACACTTAGGAGTGGAGAGAACAGAGTAGACAAGATGGAATGGATGACAGAGAAACATGGCGACACCACTGAAGTACTGTTCAGCCCGGGGATATCTAATATTCAATTTTAATTGTTTATGTTGGTGTTGCTAGGACATAAAACCTCTCTGTGGAAAGGCTATTGGGTCAATCTCAGGGCAGAGGTATAAGAGCAGCTGCCCCGAGCAGGGTACACCAGTTGTTGTAGGCAAGTATTTTCAAGAACTTGTAGCTAGAGGTCTCACTGGCAAGTTCAGGGAAGGCATTGGATTTTCCACTGGAAATGAAATTGGCATTCAGGTGATAGATGGATGGCACTTTTTTCCTCTCCTTTTTAATGGCTGTGTGTCAGGAAGTATGTGCCAGGAAGCAAGCTGAGGACTGGGAATTCCAAGATGAGTAAGATATGGCCTTGTCCTTTCACAGCTTTATGTTAAAATTTTAAGTCACAATACAGTGACTGTGATGACAGTGTAATACTTGAGATTGTTGGGTGTGCTTGCTTCAGAATTTTCACGTCAAGCGACCTAGGGGTAGCCATGTGGCACAAGCCTCGAAGCAAGCTATCTATCCATCCATCCATCCATCTATAGCACTTTAGATAAGAGCTATATAAAAGCATAATAAAATTAATAAAATTAAAAATAATAAAACAAAATGTCTATTATCCACATCAAATAATGTCAGGCAATGAGGTTTTTTTTAAGATTTTATTTATTTATTTGACAGAGAGAGAGAGCACAAGCAGGGGCAGTGGCAAGCAGAGGCAGAGGGAGAAGCAGGCTCCCCGCAGAGCAGGGGGCGCCCTATGTGGGACTCTATCTCAGGACCCCGGGATCATGACCTGAGCCGAAGGCAGTCACCCAACCAACTGAGCCACCCAGGTGCCCAGGCAGTGAGATTTTTGAGGATGCTGACGCCTTAGCATCCCACACATGCCTTGGTACCTTTGTGCCTAAGGTGGCACAGAGCTACTCTCCAGGATGACTCCCTGAATTCTCCATTCAGTAGGTGATGATGGAAGACATATGGGAGCTCGTGAGGCAGACATCACAGGGTTGGGTTTTCTGTACAGAGTCCACAGCAAATTCTCAGTGAGAGGATTCTGTGCATTTCTTCTTGGAAACTAGGGTTTCATGGACATCATGACAAGAACCAGGTATTATTGTCTTTGCTCCCTACCTGTTGTGGGACAGGAGAAATCATATAAACTTTGGACAGTGATTGAAATTTCACCTTTGCCCCATCTATATAGTCTTGGACCTTGGGTGAGAAATTCAACCAAAGTCTCAGGTTTTCATCTCTAATATGAGAAAAAATAAAACTTGCTTGGAAGAAATTGTAGGATTAGAAAAAAAAAAAGGTTATATATAAATACATAGCACTTGGTACCTAGTAGGTATGTAATAATTTTAATTATTATTTTTTTGTTATTTCCAGGGCTCCAGGGCTATTACCTGAGATTAGAGTTCAACACTTAGGGAAGGGCTATGGGACTTCCCAGAGAGGGCTGTTATTCAAATCAAAAATAAGAAAAAAATGTGGATCCAATTCCTACTGAGAGTACAGCTCTGCCCAGGCATTTGGCTGTAGGATTTCAGACACATCTAAGTCCATGAGTTGGAAAAAACCAAACTAAGACACTTGAAGCAACTAGACAACAGTATCATATAATCAATTACTAGCATGTGCTGTATAGGCAAGCGATGTCACAGGACCCTGATGTAATTAGTATCCTGTTGTTTTTCTTTAGTCTGTGCAGAATGGTATAAAGTGGTTCAAGGCAATGTGTAAAGTACTAAGTGGTCCCCTAGTGGCCAGAAGGAGTTAATACCATGTATACCCGGAGTGGAACAAGTAAGAACATTATTTACTTTCACTTTGTTTAGCTCTCAGGGTATCTTCACTTGAGCTGATAAGACTTTCTGATTCTAAATTAATTCACTCTTCAATTATAGGCAACTGAAACTATTTTGTCAAATATAACTAAATATACTGACCTTCCTCCTCCCCAGTGCAGTCCTAAACTTATATTTCTCATGGTTTACAGATTTATACAGACTGTACATTCATTTGTTAGGGCTTCCTATATTAAGATATGACTTTTTGAAGGAAGTAACTGGGTTAGTGCTATGTAGGGGCATCATGCATTCCAGTTTTCCCAGGACAGTCTTGGTTTATGCTTGTTTTCCCATTGTAATTGTTAGTATAGACCTCTTTTATGATCACAATTGTCCCAGTTTTAGCAATAAGTTATATTGTTGCCTTAGTGTTATTGTCTTGCTTCTTCCTACTCTTTTTTTCGCCACTGAACATTCCAGAAATACTGATATAACTCATGACTGGACATGAGGTCAGTCTGGATGTGATCTCTCATTCCTGTAATCACCACAGTTTATTTGGCTGATCTGGCTGGTTAGGAAGCTATTCTCTTTTCTCTTAAATACTCCTCATGTGCTCTTTCATAAGTTGCAGTCTTTATCAGAGAAGAGGACTGTGGCTGATCATTGATGTGTGTGCTACTGAGCTCCTGTGTTTGACTTTCCTCACAGGTTCTAAAAGTGACCTCTAAGCCAGGTCTAATGCTATGGCATGTTGGTTGGGCATAATATGCAAAGCCTGGGTGAAATATGTCCAGGAAACACCCAGTCTATGAAATATACCACTGTGCCGGCATGATGGTAAAATGAATGTGTTAATAGGTGAAAGATGATCTAGACACCAAAACTGAACCAAAACAAAAGAAATTGTGAGCATTTTTAAGATA
This sequence comes from Neomonachus schauinslandi, assembly GCF_002201575.2. NCBI lineage: Eukaryota > Metazoa > Chordata > Mammalia > Carnivora > Phocidae > Neomonachus > Neomonachus schauinslandi. The sequence continues at coordinate 39,259,419 of NC_058416.1, read as the reverse complement.
CAGAACAAGCGTATCCACAATGGCCCAAAGGCCACCTTTTATCATAGAACAATACGGACACCTGTAAAACTCAGTCAGGTGAGACTTTCAAACTCAAATTTATGTTTGATGTGTCAGAACTAAATTGGTACATTTATAGACTAGTTGTGTGAATGCAACACAGTAGAAATGTTTTGAAATCCAGCAATGGACTTGTGAATGCCTTGTTAAAATGAAGTACACTTGTCTTACTCAGAACAGATTTCTTAGGAAGCATGCCTATTCCCTTACATGATTTGTTTCAAATGATTTAATACCTTCAGCAACTAAAATAGTATCTTAATGGGTGATTCAATTTGAAATGCCAAAATAAAATTATTGCAAATAAAGAGACACATACAATTTGCTCATCTTCAGAAACTGCTTTGTGCTTTTGATAAAGAATCAGAAACAAAATATTACTCTAAATGGCTTAACCAATACATTTCTTTTTAAAATTTTCTTCCCCTTCTCATTATTTCTGACCTGTTTTCCCCTTTTCCACGCTGTAATTCATATCTTAACCATATGCATTTTACATGTGAATGAGACTTTGAATTTATGACTCTAAGAGAAAAATGCACACACACACACACACGCTATAAATGGTGTTGCATTGTTTTTTTTTTTACACCTTGTAATCTTATGTTTATGAGGAATAAACCTTAAAAATAAGGATCTGCCAAATAGGTACTATAACATATAGTAATATAATAAAATGCATTAAAATTTATAATTGGAATAATAAAATTGGGGGAATTTCAGCCTCAAATAGTTACTTATAAAATACCAATGGAATAATTCTGAATCCCTCACATAATACCGACTACAAAAAAAATCATATTTAGCTGCTGCTTCAATGGAAACATGTGGGAAGATTCTGTTTGGTTGCCTCTTTATGTGGGCTACTAGGAAGCTCAGAGCCTAATTTGTAGTCATTATGTGCAAATATTTAAGACTCCATGGATGTATTTTGTACTGACTTCACTCTTTGGTCCATTTCATTATTTACTCTGTTTTCCTTCTGTCTAATGTTTAACCAATTTTAATTTATGTTTTCTTACATTTTCTTACTGTATGTATTAATCTTTGTAAGCAACGGGTACAGACAAATCATATCTAAGGATTCCCCTGAAAGCATATATGTTCTATAAAGACTGCCTCATGGCACTTCTCCTAGTTATTTCAAGTTTACTTCCCTTAGAGCAGACATGGAACACTAAGGATTATCTAATAGTATAACACAGAATCAGTGATTTATACAGAGTGGTTCATCACCCCCCACCCAATTTACAAATTGTTGTCTTTCTGCTAAAATGTCAGAATGTTTTACATAATCCACACTATGATTATAGTGTAAAGCGGAGCAAGAAGACAGACCCTTCTCTAAGGTTTTGTCTGACACAGATTTGTGCAGAAGCAAATTAGTGACAGATATCATTTCAGCTGGGGACGTACAGTTAAGGTGAGTCTGTCTATAGTAGGCAGTCACAGAGGGACAGAGTTCTCAGCAATAGTTAAAAACAACACATTTAAGAAAGAATCCATCCTGGCTCTGTCGTGGATCAGCGCAGGATAACAATGAGATGCAGAAGATGGTAAGAGAATGGCTAAGAATAAGACAGCTCAAGAAGAGGAGGCCCCAGGCACACTGAGGCAGAGAGAGTGTAGAACGCTTCCCTGGCATGGGAGAATTAGAGCTCAAAATCCACCCTCGTCATCTTTCATTTGTTTCGTGATGTCAGTCAGTCATTCTTAACTAACCCCTTCAATTGCAATTATTAAATTATGATCCCCAGCAAGCATTTGCTGTCAAGACTCTCCAGTTCAGAGCAGGGAGGCAACTTCCGTCAAAAGCTATGTTTTTCTACCAGCTAGGTTTAAAGTTTGCTTTTCAGGTTCCATCATAATTATATTTGGATAGCTCTGAGAATGCAAAATAATCCTGGTCTGATGCATCCTGCACCAGCTTTCTTCCTCCTTTCCTTTTTCTTATCTTCAACTCTTCTGTTGGGGTGATCCTGATTTACACCTCACAGTTTTCCTCCTTCTAATCAGAAGTTTGTGGTGTGACCGACCCCTTAGGTCAGGTATTGGCATTGTCCGAAAGCTGGAGCCTGTGGCTGAAGTTTTTGTTTTGTGGTGTAGCATGAGTTGCACAGAACAATCTATTACATAAGTAACTCCACAGATAACATACAGAATCTTCCCACATGTTTCCATTGAAGCAGCAGCAGAACCAGGAAGACTACTACTAGGCTCAAATGTGCAGGACAAAATTGCTTTAAGTTTTAATATCTTTTTGCATATTGAGGAACAATTTTGTTAAATATTATAGGGAAAAGCCCCATTTCTTTAAACTTAACCCTTAATCTGTACCAAAAACTCTCCATGTGATATGCTCTAAGAAAACAGCCCACATAGTTTCAATATAATCTCTGTTTACCAGCATTGAGGAAATGCTGGGTCAGAAAGTCATCCAAGACCTGGGGGCTACAGCCTCGCTGTTGTCACTGTCACACCTGCAAGCTCTTACCCAGATCTTCCCTGCTCACTTTCGTTCTCTCTGTGAGTCAGAGATGTTACTGAAGTGATTTCAATGATTTGAAAGATAGATGTGGAGTCAGGCTGCTAATTTCCTAGTGTCTAATTTTCTTGGCACCTGATTAGAAATCTTAAAATAACCAATAGATTGACATCACCAACTTTTCATGGTAAAAAACATGGAAATGTCACTTTATGATAATTCTGGGTTTTATG